>NW_021940917.1:4163344-4196736 GCF_001715985.3 Manacus vitellinus | reverse complement strand
CAGACTGCTGCCTCAGAAGATGCTGCTGCTTAAGGACTGGAAGGGATCTGTCCTTCTTTCCCTCCTGGACTTTTATTTGGAGGGGAGAAGAGATCTGGTCCACTGTAAATACTATATGTCATGGTAGAGATAGTTGTGATCGTGTGTATAATGTGATGTGGTATTTATTTGTATAGTCATTGTAATATATTCCCTTTTCCCCCACTTTGAGTCTGGTGTGTTTTGTCTGGAAAAACCCATCTCACATTAGGTTGAGATGTGGGAGGGGGAATGGAGCTAGGGGATTGGATTTTGGGGCTATCTCAAACCATGACAATATTAAATGACAGTAAATGATTTTTAGGGTTCCTTCCAACACAAACTATTCTATGACTCTAAGATTTAACAATTGTTAAGGGAGCTGCTGAAATCCTATCTACTTTGCAGTCAGGAGTTCTGCTCTTTACCTCATTGCTCTGGATGTGGAGGAACACAGTGTTAGGATCTCATCTCAACTCGCTTTTAATACACATTACATGATATATTTGAAAAATGAAGCAGTCTGTCTTTTTTTGTTTGTTTGTATTGCTGTTGTTGTTGTTGGTTTTTTGGAGTTTTTTTGGGTTTGTTTTAGTTTTTTTGCTTTTTTTTTGATATGGAGGTGCTGAAAGGGAAAAGGTAGCAAATGAGCAGGGTTTCTGACATGCCTGTATTAGGACTGGGCATTTAATCTGCAAAATAAACTCCTGCAGTGGGGAAGGAGTGTTGGAGGTACTTGGTGCAAGGAGTTGCTTGTAGCACAGTCGGACACGGACATGCCAGGTTGCTTCATGCCACTGGGAACTGTTAGGACCTGAAATCCCCCAAAGACAGTTGGAACCCACACAGCCATCAGGCAGCTGATGCAACTGCTGACTTATCCTAGGAATTTCATGATTGTAGTTTAAGAAGTACTTACTGCATGGAAAAATAGGAGGAAGTTCAAATGTTTTTTTTTCCTCTGCCTCAATACTGCCTAGTTATATTGATTGGACTAGATAGATTATTGATTGCTAGAAAGAAAATGCAACTGGAAGTATAATATGTAGCTATATCTTTGTAAATGCTGATCCTTCACCAGCTCCTGCAAAGATAGTGTTCTTCAGCATGCTCATATTGGAAGTACGATGGCATGGTGTTCTGGCTCCTACTTTTATTCCTTTTGTGCAAAATGCCCTATAAATCTATCACAGAATGACAACTAAAAGGTTCCCTAGCAAGGAGGACCTGTGGCTTAGTGCAGAGAGTGAGGAAGGCCTCTCTGTAGGGTATAAGGTCCTCATTTTAAAGCAGGAGGAGGAAGTTGGGATGGGACTGCAAAAAGCATATTTTGTTTATTCACAGACATCTGACATTTTCCCTGGGTATTAGAGGCATTAATTTAGTGCATCTGGGTTTGTTGTAGCACATACTGATGCTCTTCCCTTGAGTAAGATTTTCAGAGGAAGACAGAATTATTATAAAGAAATAGTAGATTTTAACCAGACTGCAGGCTGATAGGAAATAGCTACATGGAAAGGTCAACTTAAAGTTTAGTAGTGGTCAAAAAGCCGGAGTGAATGTTACAGATTATTAAGAAATGGATAGTGGAAGTTATTAAGCTGCTGAATGCACACCAATGGCTTGAATACTGACTGTAGCTTAGTCTCTTACATCTTAAAGACACTGTATTAGAATTAGAAAAGTTTCAGAGGGAGAAGATGAGGCACACAGATGTACTAACAAATAACTGAGCAGAGCAGCCAGTGCTAAGGACCCTACATCTACACTGTATATAGATTGGGAGTTTTTAGTACAGTCAAACATTTCTACTATGCACAGAGTTCAAAGCTTTCTGCTTGGTGCAAACCCGATGTGGCTGATTTTTTTGTCTAGAAGAAATCTAGTTCTTATGCATCAAAACTGTTCAATGTGAAGTGAGTGGTACCAATAGAGGATTCATTTCAAATCTGCCTTTACTGCTGGAATCAAAATGCTGTAGGTGCAGTGGAAGGTGATCAAGGGTATGATATAGCTTCCTTAGAGGGAACAATGAAGCTAAGCAAGCAGCTGGCTATCCAGGAGGGAACCTGAGAGACCATTAAACTCTTGGATGGCATAGAAAATGAAAAAAGTGATTTACCGTCCTCTGGTAATTCTGCTGAAAAAAACCGTATGAGGTACTTGATAAGCCTAGCAGGGGAGTAGTTCAGAACTAGCAACAGAAAGGGACTCTCACTGCAACAGAGTCTCCTATGGATTCTAGAATTCTACATAGACTCAAGACATAATACCTTAAATTTATGGAAAATAATTCATATATAGAGAAATTAGCTCTAGCTCAGCAAGTTTCTTAACTAAAGAGGGTGTAGCCTCTGGGGTTCTTTGGGTTGTGTTTGCTCTGTTCTAATGCTTTTCCACCATTTATATTTCTGTCTTGGGGCACTCTTAGAAAGAGGTTACTCAGTAAGACAGACCTTTAGTCTTACACTGTTTTCCTTTTCTTACGGTACTAAGTATTGGCATTTGATGTTCTTTACACGTCACTAGTACAGTACCTGTCTAGTTCTTTGGGTTCACAACTGCTCTTGATAATGGCTTCTGATCTTAACGGTGCTTCAGGATTAAAGTTTCACTTTACTAAGACAGAAATAGTTGGAAAGACAGATAAATTCCAAAAACCCAGGTATCATTTAGTTTTGTAGTGTCAACAGTTCAGACTTAGACTAGATCTAAATTCAAAGTTATTGAACTAGCATAGAAAAAATAAGCTAATTCCTTCAAACCTAGAAAAGTAAAATTAAATTCTCTCAGTATATGTTCTAAAACACTGGAATCAGAAAATAAATATAGCTGTATTTTCCTTGCCTTTTAAGAAGTGCTTTCTTTTATGCCCCAGATTTTTTTTTCATTCTTTTGTGGAAATATTTTTCCTTCCATCACATCTTTGTTTTGTTAATTTATTTATTTAGAAAACAGCTGAGCATGACACCTTTGTCTGAATATACTGTTTTACATTAGGATCCAAATCTGCTTATGTTGATTAAATAAGTACTATTTTCACTGTACTGTGTACAAATAAAATTCATCATGTTCTGAAATTTACAGAGTGACTTGAGAAGTGCAGAACTTACTGCATTAAGTTTAGGCTTGTCATGATTTTGTCTACAATTGGAATATTTTACCCACGGTTTCATTTATTCACTGATGCCTTTCAGGATAGTGAAGGAATAAGTATTTATTTGCCATTGGCAGTAGAATTATACAGTCATCAAATCATAAAAATTTAATTTTGTTTAGTTTTAGTTTTATACAGTAAAAATGTATTTATATTGACAAATGATCAGTGAACATCAAGTAGTTCTAAAGCCTTTATTTGAATGAGATGTGAAGGATTATGAATACTTGTGAAACTTAAATACTGTTGATTGTCTTAAGGTTTCTGACAGAGACATAGGGATCAATGACCATTGGTACCAGCCAGTAGATACTGGCCATTATTAGTTTTTCTGAACATGTTCTAACAAATATAATTTTTACTACACACACATTAGACTAAATATTAACAATGCACTTGTATTTAATTCATATTCTTTGTTCTTTTTGCCAGAAAGAAGTATCTCAACTTGTTGGGGAACACAGAGCTGAATGGGAAGAGTTTCTAGCCTGGCGTAAGATCTACAGCCCTGAATGAGACACTCTACACTGGATAAGACACAACCTCACTGAAATGAACTTCTATTTACTGGATTTGACATTGTACCGGACTGGACAGTTTTCTTGTTATCCCCAGTTTTCCCCAGTTTGTTGTTATACTGTTATATGGTTGTGTGTACCCCAGTTGTTGTTTTTAAAATTCTACCCTCCATATTGTCTCCTTCTTCCCCTCACAGTTTTCCCGCCTTAACCCTGTTTTCCCGCTCCTCTGCCTGCCATTGGCTGATCTTTGGTGCAGTGCAGAGGCAGCTACCATTGGCCCGTTCCCCCGGTTACACCCAAACTCCTCCCCTCCTTACCCAGTTACCCAATCACATTCATCCCTGAGTTGCCAGTCCTATGCTCCTCCCTAGCCCAAACTCCACCCCTAAACCTACCCTTTATAAGTTACTGTTTCCCTAATAAAGTTCGGCATTGCTTCACGAGACTCTCTGCTGTGTCCCGAACCCTTCTTGCAGTGCCGTGTCCCTTTTCCTTTTCCCCGCGGGTCGTGGCATCAACTGTTAGCAGTGTAAAGGAAAAATAGGAATTAATGAGTTAATATTTAAATCAATAATATTCTATAGTCATTTCATATCAACTGGAGTGACAACCAGAGTTTTATCTGATGCAAAGCTATCATAGATAGTGTGCTAAATATATGAATCTCTGAGCAATGTAAGATTTTACATAAAGGCGATGATATGGAACCTGAAGTTATATCAAGAGGCTTTGGGTCATTACAAACTTTCTTACTCAAACATATGATTTGAATTTCCTTATGCAATGATGTTAACACATTTCAATGAAACACATGAATATTGTGAGCAATCTTGAACTTGCAAAGAATCCTGAATTCATGGCCCTGAAAATGGGAAAATAGCAGCAGTGCAAAGAGGAATGCTAGAAATGAAATGTATACTTAAAAAAAAAATGACCTACAATTAAAAATTCTTCTGTGATGTTCTGAAGACATAATTCAAAATTTGATTAAAAGAGTCAATGTTAGTAATATGTATTACGAATTTGGACTGAACACAAAAGTCTGCTTTCATTAAGAGCCTTATGTCCTAAGGTTCGAGACTGCAGTTTAAGTGATTTATGATCAGCAGAAAAACCTCCGGGGTCAGTCCAAAGAGATTCAATCCTGCAGTTATCTATTAATATTCTTTCTTCTATCAGACAAAAAAAAAGCTCTGTGTTATGTTTTGAGATAGGTTTATAAAAGTCAAAAATCTGTTTTAAAAATGGAGATGAAGCAAACCCCTTCTATTTATTCAAATACTTATTGGATAATCCTGAAAAAAATGTGCGAAATACGAGAATATATGAGAAGTGAAATGTACTTGTTCTACCAATTCTTCTTTCTGATTTGTCACATGAGTAATTTTTGTCCTGTAAAATACTGAGATGAAATTACTGCCTCCATAGTCAAGGGAAGTGATTCTCCTCCTCTACTCTGTTTTGATGAGACCCCACCCGGAGTAGTGCGTCCCCCTCTGTGATCCTCATCACAAGAAAGACACAGACCTGTTGGAGTGGGTGCAGAGGAGGTCCATGAAGATGATCAGAGAGATGAAACACTGGGAGAGTTGTGGTTGTTTAGATAACAGAAGGCCCCACAGACACCTCATTATGGTCTCTCAATACTTTAAGGCAGCTAAAAAGAAAGATGTTGTAGTGGGTTTATTTTGGCCAGATGCCAAGTACCCACTAAAGTCACTCTCTCAGTCCCCTCTGCCATAGGACAGAGGAGAGAAAAAAACCCAGCTAAGGATTCATGAGTTGAGATAACAGCTTGGAGATATCAGATACTGATTACCTTCACAGGCAAAACAGACTTAAAGTGGGGATATTACCTAAATTTATTACTAATAGAATAGAAGCAAAAGAGTGAGAAATAAAATAATATTAAAAACACCTTCCCCCCACCCCTTCTTCCTTCCACATTCTCCCTCCTCCCCCTCAGCAGTGCAGGGGGATGGGAAATGGGGGTTACGGTCAGTTGCTGTTTCTGCCACTGCTCAGGGAAAGGAGTCCTTCCCCTGCTCCCGTGGGGTCCCTCCCATGGGAGACAGTCCTTGATGGACCTCTGGCATGAGCCCACCCCTCGGGCAACAGTTCTTCCCAAACTGCTGTCCCGTGGGTCACTCCTCCATGGGGTACAGTCCTTCATGAATGAGCTGACCTGACGTGGGTCCCCCACAGGGGCCACAAGTCCTACCTGGGAAAAACCTGCTCCAGCGTGGGCTTCCCTCTCCATGGGCTGCAGGTCCCAGGCAGGACACTGTTCCCTCTTGGACCTCCCACGGGGTCACAGCCTCCTTCATGCATCCACCTGCTCCAGCATGGGCTCCTCCATGGGCTGCAGGGGCACAGCTACCCCACCATGGGCTGCACCAGGGGCTGCAGGGCCTCAGCTCTGGCACCTGGAGCACCTCCTGCCCCTCCTTCTGCACTGACCTTGGTGTCTACGTTGTTGTTCCCATGTTCTCACTCCACTTCCCTGGTTGAAATTCTTTTGGCACAACAACCTTCTTTTCTTAAATATGTTATCACAGAGGCATTACCATGACTTGTAATTGGCTGGGCCTTGGCCAGTGGCAGGAAGTCTGTCCTGGAGCTGGCTGGCGTTGGCTGCACTGGACAGGGGGAGCTTCTAACAGAAGCCACTCCTGTAACCCCTCCCTGCTACCAAAACCCAGTCACAGAAACCCACTACAGATGGGGACAGATGTTTTAACAGGGTCTGAAGCAATAGGACAGACTTTTAACAGGGTCTGAAGCAATAGGATAAAGGGCAGTGATTTTAAGTTAAAATGATAAATTTGGACTAAATAAATGGAAAACCTTTTTACAGTGAGGGTGGTGAAACAGTAGAATGGGTTTTTCAGAGAAGTGGTAGGTGTCTCGTTCCTGGAACAATTCAAGATTGAACAGGGCTCTGAAAAAACTGGTGTAGTAGATGATGTCCCTGATCATTGAAGGGGTGTTGGACTAGAGTGATCCATTTTTTTTTTTTTCTTCTTGTTTTTGGTTTTTTTTTTTTTTTCATACATGGCATTTTGAGTGTCAGGTTACTTAAAAGTTTTGTCCATAGGGAAGGTACTGTACATGAGACTTTATGGATTGTTGTACTGGATCAAGATCAGAGAAATCTAGTTTTGATGCTTATTGTAAGATACAAGAAGTAAATGTAAAACACCTTTCAAAATTAAAATTCATTCAGAAGAAGCCATTTTGGGACACTTCTGCTAGGTGATATGCCAATTCTCTTGCACTGTAGGGGCCTATATCCATCCCTGCAGTGGAAGTATCAAACATCAAAACACTCATCTGTTGTCAAATATGTTTGTCAAGTATAAGTAACACGTAAGTTTCTTACCCTATGTTTTTATTACACATCTGAAGTACTCTGGTCAGTACTCTGATTAGACACCAGGTCCCACCAAAGCCACTCTACCATTCTCCCTCATTAGCTTGACAGGGGAGAAAAAATATAATGAAAAGAACAGGCTGCTCCAGTATGGGTCCCTTCCATGGGGTGCACTCCTTCAGAGACAGATTACTCCAGTGTGAATCGCCTCACAGGGTCACAAGTCCTGTCAGCAAACCTGCTCCAGCTCAGGCTCCTCTCTCCATGGGTCCACAAGTCCTGTCTGAAGCCTGCTCCAGGATGGGCTTCCCAAGGGTCACAGCCTCCTTTGGGCATCCCCTTGTACTGGAATGGGGTCCTCCATGTGCTGCAGGTGGATTTCTGTTCTACCCTGGACCTCTGTGGGCTGCAGATGGATAGTCTGCCACACCACGGTCCTCACCATGGGCTGCAGGGGAATCTGCTCCAGTTCCTGCAACTCCTTCTTCATCAACTTCTGTGTTTGCAGGGCTGCTTCTTTTACATATTCTGACTCTCTGTTTGCAAGGCTTATCCCACAGGGTTTTTTCCAACTTCCCATCCCCCCACTTATTATGTTATCTGAGAGGTGCTACCACCTGTGGTGCTGAAGCTTTTGGCCTTGGCCAGTGGTGGGTCCATCTTGGCTGGTACTGGCTCTATGGGACATGGACAAAGCATCTTGCAGCTACTCACAAAAGCTACCCTGCAACCCCTCTGCTACCAAAACCTTACCACACAAACCTGATATATTCCATGCCTAGGCTCTTCAATAATTAGGATTTATCATTAAAATCCATATTTATCATACAATCTTCACAAACTTCATTCACATCAACAAAAAAAGAATTCCCTACATCAAAATCAAAATAACTACATGACAACACTGAATAAAAGCAGAAAAATTACACACAATCCAGTCCTCATTCCTTCACAATTGCAACAACCAAAATTGCTTGCCATCTTTGCTCTCTAACATTTTTCAGTCAATGTTTTGCCCTTTACATCTCCCAGTTACTACACTTATCTCAAATTCCTCAAACCCTATGTGTGTTGACCCTGGCTAGATGCAGGATGCCCACCAAAGCTGCTCTATCACTCTTGCATAATTAGCCAATGTCTTTCCCATTTAATTTCTCCTGTATTTTTGAAACCTAAATTTTTTAGCCCTTAATCATCCATAAGTTCTGAAAAGCAGTAGTTATTTTCTTGTGTGAAGTTGCTACAAATTTATCTTTGCAAGAGGAACCAAAAGTCTTCGGAGCTTGTGAGAACAGATAGAGAATGAAACTAGACAGGTTTGCAGAGTGTTGAACTCTGAGTCAAGTGAGCATGGCTAATTATGTCTGGGATGCTGTCGGAGCTTTTGATTCAGATGGAAGTGAATTGCACTGACATCTCAACCATGGCTAAACTCAGATTTTACCAATTTGCTTTAAATTGGAAGCTTATAATCTGGTACAGAATTTAGGGTATAATTTAGAATCTTGGCACTATGTAGTGGTCAGTGGATTGGACTGGACTCCCTGGCCAAGATGTGCTTCTAGGATGACAATTTTTTAATAGAGCTAAAGTGAGGTTGAACAATAGAATTTTGTTACCTTGCTTCATATTTGGGACGTTTGAACTTTTCTTGTGTATTGAACTGGGTTCTAAAAACTCCTATTACAGAAAAGTTGATGTGTCAAAATTCCCTAGTCAGGGAAGTAGACATTCTCTGGAGCACGCTTCGACATTTCCGTGACGCAGTAACTTAGTAAAGTAGAAAGCAGAAAACTTCACAGCAGTGGTGGGAACAAAAGATTATTTTTCAGTGAGGTATATTAGGTGCAGTGGGAGACAACATTTGAAATGACCTTCTGAATTGCTTTGGACTGACATGAAGTGCATAATGATGGTGGTGTAGTTGCTGTGTTGCACACTGAGCTTCAAAAGAATAATTGCAGGTCAGTTGTGCTTATAGCATGTTGTTTATGTAATCCATTTTACCAATGAACAATAAAATTCTGCATTCTCGACTTTATTAAAAAGAAAAATCAACTGCATGATACTTTAGTGTTGATCCAAAACATATGACCAAACAGAAAAAGAGAACAGAAAACAAGTTTAAAAGGCATAATATATTATGCTGTGTGGTGTAGAATGCTTTATAAAGTTTTAAGTGAACTGTGAAAAGTTTATACCTATTTTCCAACTGTTCTCCAAGAGAAATTCTCACCCAAGGATAGTTGTAACTATCATGATAGGATTCATACAATAGACTTTTCTAAGTTTTCTCAGTTTTAAATCTGAAATCTTTCTTGTGTTTTTGAATATAGCAAAAAGAAGAATCTCATAAAAAAAATCACCAGTCCAAAATTAAAATACAGAAGAGTATTATACAAATATAATATTATAAGTATTTATTAAACAACTCCAAAAGTATACATAGCACACTCTATTTCTATAGATGCATATCTCTAAACTATTAAGTGGTTCGATATTTTAAGTCAGATACTTCAAATGGGTGCTACAAAAAGAGAACTTCTTAAATCTGCTATAAGTCTTGTTTGGTTTATGTTGGAAAACCAAGTCTACAGTCAATGTTTGTGGATTTAACTGAGAATTCGATCTGCAGCCCTGAAAATTCGCAGTGAAAAAGAAAAGGTTTGTAGCAAGAATGATCATCAAAAGTTCATGGATCTGTCTCCCATTGTACATGTACCAGCATTGTACATGTGACGATGTCTGGATGCCTTTGAAAACAAAAAGATTTGGTTTCAGTGATGTCTAAACTCGAGCTCCATTGGCATGCTGTATCTGCTGTCATCTGCACAAGCCTTGTAAGGTGAACCAGAAAAGATTTTTTACAAAATATCAAATGTATCAACATCCATACCTAAGTGACCACAGTTGATCTGATATTCTCAGAGAAATTAGAAGTATATTTTCAATTGCTTTCCACTTCCCGGACTGACCATTTGATCTTTTACCAACATCATATTTCCATCATGTTTACAGATATATCTTTCCTGTTTCTTTCTGCTTTTTGTGCACAGGTTCTTTTCCCTTTCATCACACTGATGCTCCACCTGATCTCAGAGATTTCTGAGAACAGTGTCCAGTTTAGGAAGGTAATTTGATATTTGTTTCACATGACAGATTGACACAATTTGTGCTAGACCCACCAAATTTCCATTTTTCCCAGTGTTAATTCCTGTCTTTACTCAGCACTATCCTGTACCTGTCAACACTGTCTTTAGCTTTTTAAGAGCATTCTAATGACTTTCTGTGGCACAAGGAAAATTTGTGTCCTGAAGGGAGCACCAGTGCCACTTACACAAGCCTTACTTTTAAGATGGAAGCTTTTCACCAGACTGTATCTATCAGCAGGTTTTGAACTAGGGAGTGCCTTCTAGTAAGCTTCAAATTCTGCCAACTGCAGCCCTCTCATCGTTGGAAAGAACTGAAGTAGTAAGTCTGCCACTGCATATTATTTACACATGTAATTCAAAAACCAGACTAAATTTCAGAACACACTCTCAATGAGTTTGCAGAAAGAGGGGTAGATTAGACTGATAAAGCCCTTTTAAGGGTATCTGATGGTATGCTGGTTTAAGCTGCCTTCATAAAGCATCGCTGCTCCATCTGTCATTTGTATGTAAGGTGGTGCTGGCACTCTTGGCCATGATCTGCCCAGCTGCTCCACCACAGCTGAATGCCACTGTATGACAGTGACCTGAAATGCATTAGTTCAAACTGCTCACCTGCCTGTTACTAAAATGAATCCTTTTCCATTGTCATCTGCAGTCATTCCAAATAATCACAGAGACTCTGAGGCTTACAGGAGAGCTTAAAGCTCATATTTTTCTTCCAATATGTTAAAATAAAATTAAATTGCACAGCCTGCCTGTGAGGCATCCATCTTTTCATCTTCATCTTAGAATCACTTTATACCAGCTAAAATCAATAATTTCCATCCCAGTATCAATAGCAACAGTTTAAGGAATAATGTCACAGATTCACAAGACACTGTGAAACTGATGGGATAACCAGTTCCCTCCCCAGGTCCTCCTAGAGTCCTACAATTAAGGAATCTACTATTCCCCCCCTTAGGAAATTTGTTGATCCACTTCAAAGGAGTGGGATTTAAGCAGTGTTAAGGTAGTTCTCTGAATATGAACCTCAGAGTGCTCAAACGGAGAATTCCTGCATAAAAGCAGCCCATCAACTTCCAAAGACTTGTTTTATATTCAGAAATTTATTGAATCTGTTGGCAAATATCAACCATAGAGAGATTATTGACCCCTTTTAGGGATGTGCGTTTTATACATTAGCTAACTGCAATGTAGCAAATGTATTTAGCCCATGTCTTTCATATCATGACAATTTAGAAGGAAAATATGCAGAGTAGATTTATTTGGATGCAAAAGCAATAATTTATAGAAAGAAACTTGAGAGATGTTAAACTGCAAGTTTGTTTTCATTAAAATCTTAAATGTTATCAAAGCTGATATGTGAGAAGAAATAAAGGTCGCTTGCAGGGATGGAAAAAAATACTCTGATAGTGGTGAAATGGGAGATCCATGAAAGCACAGAGGCTCAGCTACCAATGGCTTTGGCCTTCTGAGAGTACAAAGCCCTTCAGATGTCAAGTCAAAAGCAAATGAGAGCAGATGGATGCCAAAGATATTGGAAAGATGAATTTCAAAGGAAGACAAGAGAGTGTCAGCTTATCAGTAGGAAAGATCAGGTGAATAGTGTGAGACAAGAACATTTAAGCAGAAGGAATAAGAATATGGTAACTGCAATTTTATTTTTCTTTAACAGATTTTTTAGTTTTCATCTTGGTAAGGTAAAAAGTAGTAGTAGCACTTCCATATGCTTTCTTCCTGCTAAATTTTAAAAATTCCTTCATTTGCTCTTTTAAAACTTTTTTCATTTTAGAAATAGAACGTATTTTTGTCAAAAAGCATCTCTATCTTAATACCATGAATATAGCTGGAATTCTTAGTTAGGTAACGTTTTCACTTCTCACCTTCTGCTTTAACAGCTACTTTATAGCCTATCTTTAGTGATCTGAAAATGAGAGAAACAGTAAACAGTTTTAACACAGTGCAATTAAACTATAATACATTTCTAAATGGAAGAATATTTTCCTAAAGTGTGGACTCCATCTATTGCATTCAAACATTTCTCAGGCACATGACTAGTGAAAAAACCTGACTTTTACTACCAGTTATTCCCTTTTCTCTCCTCTTTCTAATGAGAAAGAACAGTTTTTTGTCTTAATTTGAGCTTCAGTGTCTTTACTAAGAAGAACATATGGAATAGGACCAGGTATATTTGTAACTATTTATTTCCAAGATTTACATGAACTCCAAAAAGAGAATTTAGACAGGTGATTTGAGGCTTGATTTAGAAGCTTTTGAAATCAGAAGAAATATTCCAGGAGATGTAGCTAGTTTTGGACAAAGTATCTCATGAGTGAGAACTGGGTAAACAACATAGGCTTTTTACATCTGACTATGTTTAAAAGCTCTAACTGTATTCTTTTCATTATAGCCAATTCACTCTGTGTCTTAGAATACTCAAGGTGTTCAAGGTACCTGTGTAATGATTATATTGTGTAGTGCAACATTACAACATTTCCACCGGCTTTATTAAAATTCATCTCCTTGTCCCAGCGTTAGCTAGTTGGAACAGTTTTGATTTTATAGCTGCCAGGCAGCTTTCCTTATGTGTTGACTGTTGATTTTCTAAGTCTGCTTGCCTTATCTTATGTCTCACTGCAGAAGCTATCAATCTCTATCAGATTCTAAGCGGTTGTGGCAAAAGCTTTTAATTTCTCTACTCCCTGCCAAGCAAAAAAAGTGGCAGGAAGAAAAATGTTACACTCAATCAGAAATGACTTTTCATTCCAGTATTAAAATTCTGCAGACATGTATCCGTGTGTGTAAGAGAGGCACATATGTGAGTACACATGCATTTATGTTGCAAACTATGGAATAAAAAAGGTAGATAATACTAGGAGAAAGTATGACTGTGTTTCTGCTCTGAAAGCATTATTTTACGCCATTCCAAAGATAGTATAGTACTTCTGTTTGAGAATAAAATAAATCCATTTCAAAGCAAAGACCGAACTCTGATCTTTTCTGTGTGTAAATTACTTTAGGCAGTTCTAAGATAATTTATGGAAACTTTATGTTTAATTACTTAAGTTCTGTGGTAACTATATTTCTGGAATGAGCTTTCAGGATCTTAAACAGAAAAACCTACTGTAAGATAGTGTGGGGCTGGTTTTAATTTTTTTATGAAGCTGAAATATGCCTCCTGAGGGATTTTAAATGGATGAAGAGCAGGTGTTTTGATTTGATGGTAAATTGGTAAACTGATTACCTTCCAAATTAACGCAAGCTATAACAAGAAATCATCCCTCTTCGAAAGATCAAGAATAAGGGAGGAGAGCATGAAACAGCAATAAAGCATTCTTAATGCTGAAATATCATACTTTCAAGTAACACAAATGTAAAAGTTAGTCAATCTGCGATCATACATAGAGAAATATGTATTGATTTTATTATTCCTTAATACAGCATTTATGAATTCTGTCTTCTCAGTATCTTTTCAGACCTCTATTACAGAGAGTAATGGAGATTAAAAATAATGTTAGTAGGCTGGTCCTTTTGTGTCCCTTTTTGTTTGAAGAGAAAAATTAAGTTTTCTTTGTTCTTTACACAGGCACAAACCATTTATGTATCAGAGAATTCTATCTGATTCTGACCAAAGTCTGGTAGGAGCATGGATTAAAAATTTAAAATTATGACTTGACAGACTTCTCCTCAACTCTCCTTTCCTCCTGCCCCAGTTGTTACTCTTCTAGCTATTGATTCATGCTTCGTTTATTAACCCATTGTGTAAAGTGGATTCCTCATTTAAAATCACACTCTCTTGTCCCCTTCAAAGAACCATGAGACATTAAGTGATATAAAAATGTGTATGCCTTATAGCAAAATTACCATGTTAAAAAATCAATTCCATCAACCTTTAACTTGGGGAAGTGAATCAATTTTCTATTTTTTTCATATAGAAGCCAGGTTCTATCCTGAAAAAAACCCACCACTATTTGAAGTTACTCTTAATTTCATGAAAATTTCAAGGATAACCAAAGAAATCATGATCAGTCCACTGTTTAAGGACAAAATGTTATATAATCAATATAAGCAGAATGGAAAGGAGATCAGAACAAATATAGTGAGGATTTTTTTTTTTTTTGCATGCTCTGATTTAACATATACAATTAAAAAACCAAGACAAAGAATTCCTGAACAAAATATACATACAATACAAAACTTTAAGCTGAAGCTAATTTTAATAAATTAGAGTTAATACAGTATGAGTGGAATTAAGTCAGCTATGGATAATCTATTCTTGTTGTGTTAAACCAGATGCCCTTTGCTGTTTTCAGCTACATGTGTGTTACAGGAAAGTTGTGTTTCAGGACATATCATGTTTTCACATACCAGAAAGCCATATTGTCAGCATGCATCTTTCCTATAAGCAAAAAAAATTATTTTATAAATTGAATAGATTTAGCCTTAGTAAAAGAGACAGGATAATACCACTATCTTAAAGTAGTCACTTTTTGCATAAGAACATGGTACAAACTTCTTTCCAATTCTCCACTCAATATATCAGTCCTTTGTCAGCTGTAGAGTTCTCTCTCAGATAGGTAAATATTCTCATGAGAATGATGAGGACATTAAGAAAAAAATATTTTCCATTGATGCGACCAAGTAGCTCTGGGTGATGAGATGTATCTCAGAAGTTCACAAACTACTTTTATTTTAGGGGCATAGAATTCAAGTATCCACAACTTTTGTGGGTTTTTCTCCTGATCTTCCCCTCCCAGTCCCATGGCCTGTTTTTTGCCTTACTGCTTCTTGAGGAGAAATTAGTTATGTAAGAGCTACAGAAATATTCTCAATATCTTCATAATTAAAAATCTTATTATTTGCTGAACTCTATGTCAGTTTGAATTCAGCTTACATTCTCTCCTACTGTTGCACTAAGCAGGATGTCAACTATGACACTGATGAAATGTTCTGATTGTTTTTATGCTCTAGAATACTAACCAGCTATCACTGAAAATGTACAAACAAAAAACAATTGGAGAAAAAAAAAATCAAACCATATATATTTGAAAGATAAAGTCTTGGAAGCTGCTTTACTTCCTCAGGGTAGAATCTTTACTATTTTTATAAATGCTTTTGTATCTTTCTGTATGAAAATATAAGCCTTTAAACTCCGTTCCTTTACAGGAAAAGATTCTGAAATAGCAGAATCAAATATATTTTAAATGTAGAGTCAGATATTCAGGGGGCTGTAGATGGCATAGCTCCACTCATTTCTTGCACTAAGTAGTCTCTGAAAATAATAAGGAAGAGCACAAGAATTGAAAAGTTGTTAAAACTAAAACTTTTGAAATCTAGAGTCAGTTGAATTCCCAGCTTCAAACAATTTTTTGAAGAAACAGTGGTATTTCTCTCTTATATGAAGAAGGAAGATTTGTGAAAGTTTACCTTTCTGAAATGCATGGTGACACTATGGCAACAAAAATGGAAAACATACAGATTTAGTCAACATATTTCAAAGAGAGAGGTAGCTTGTGCTTTTAGACTGATGTCATGAAATTTCCTAAACATTAATTTCTTGTGGTTTCAGATCCCACATAATGTCTTTGCATTTCAGTACCTACTCTCAGTACCCTGTGCTCAAATTAACGGCCACTGTAGCTCAGATGAAAACATCATTCTACTGAAATCTGAACAGATTTCACCTTGCAGTTCCAGACTATAGAGAAGCTTTCTGTCCTAAACATTAATTCTGTTTATGTCCCTCATTGTTGGTAAAATGCTTTTGATAAAGTTCTTTGTTGGTTTTGTTGTATTTTTTTTGTTAACTTGTTTGCTTTTTTGTTTGTCTGTTTGTTTTGTTTTGGTTTTTTTGGTTTTTGTTTTTTTCAAGAGAGAGGTTCCATCCCTTTGAGAATGAAATGAAAATATACATCTTATGAAATTCAAGACTACTGCTACTGTAAACATCATGCAGTTGATCACTTATGTCCCTTAATGTTATATAGTACTGTTCAGCAATTCAGAAAATATTTACTTAAAGCGTGATAGATCTCTTTTCTGGTCTCTTCATTACAGTAATACATGTTGCTTTCCTTGATGGTAGGTTTCAGGACACCAACCATTACTCTTTGTTTTCTGAAAGACCGAGTGTCATTAGCAAGAAAAAGTAAATAAACATGATCTGCCATTTCATTAATGTTGTACATGGCTGTCTATAGGGGAAAGTTACATAGCTCTGTTAAATGGATATCACACCCAAGCACTTTGAAAGAAGAAGATATATACATATGTTGAGTCACTGTGGATTCCCATGGATCCCTGCGTGTGAACTTTCTACATCCATGTGTCTAATTCCCAAATGTTCATCATGGTGAGTATAAAGCATATAAAGATTAGAAAATGTATATTTGATGAATCTGTCAGGTGAATACATATCATATAAAAAAATGTAAGCAGTATGTAACAGTAAGGGACATTGGGCCATTTCCACTTCTTTTGCTATTTCTCCTTCATCACTTCTGGCAGCTGTTTACATTAGATGGGACTTCATCTATTCAGGGGATGTATTCACAGAATCCACTTGGTTGATACACATTCAACAGCTCTGTGCTTGTTTCTGCTCCATTCCAGGAGAGAAATTTCCTTCCCATCTGGAAGTTTAAAGGAAAACACTGTTTAAATGAAATTTGTATAAAATGATAGTATTGAAGATTGATTTTGGTTCATTGTCAAAAGAGAGATGTAGTAAATAGGTTCCACAGGAATCTGCTGTGAACTGTGGACAGACATATAAATATATGTTTCAATGAAGCATATATATCAATGCAAGTATAAACTATATATTTACTTCCCTTAGAGACAGTCTATGAAATATATAGTCCATTATTTGCAGATTGTATCAAACTATTGGAGTCCAAAAATAGCATATGGAAAAAGTTTATAATTCAAAATAATTTGGTGAATCAATCTAATATATGTAGAAGAGTAGAAGAAAATTTCTAAAGCTAACCCAGATAATATGCAACACAAATAGAAACACAGTGCAGGAAATTTCCAGTTTATGGTGAATAACGAGCAGAACATGACTCAGACCTGTCATGCTGTTACAAATCCTGTAAGAGCTAAAGATTTCTGTCTTTCTAGTGTTTCTGCTTTTTCCTGAAAACTACAATTTAAGTGAGATAGTGGCTTCAGAGAACAGCCACGAAATAACAGAATACCTGAAGATGAGTTAAAGCTGCTTGAGTAATCTCCAAAACTACCAGCTTCAAAGATGAAGAGGACAAGAAAAATCAAATTAAAATTACAACAAGAAAGATTTGATTGAGTAGCCACCATTCATATGGTAAAGATTTTTTCACTGAAATACTGGTTGAAGGAAGTAATTTAATATTCTTCACCAGTGTTTTTTGAAAATGACTTAACCAGAAGGCCATAGCCTTCATTAATTCTCCCCTGGATTTTCTGAGGTTCTCATCTATCCTATTTTACTAGATTCTGTAGCAAGATTTTTTTATTCTTCACGACATGTAAGAAAGATTTCATTGGAAAAAAAAAAACAAAACAGAAAATCCAGAAGGATTATTTAGTGCATTAGAAGGTACAGAAAAAACTAAAGAGTTGTTTATAAATGAATGTTAATGTTTTTTATTAATCTGTTCCTGAAGTATATAAAATTATATAATCTTAATTGCCTTTGAGATAATACAGTGATATTTGGCAGACTTCGACATAAGCAAATCATACTGCAGGAATTCTCCTGTTCTGCAGAGAATGTCATAAAATATACATTTCACTCATTACTTAAATTAAAATTCATTGCTTGTATGTGCCCAGCATAGCACCCAGCCTTTTGTTGTACATAAAAGAAAGAAAATTACTTGAAAATTATTAATGTATTTTCTGTGGGATGAATCTCAATTGAATTAATAACAAGAACAAAAAAACTAAAGCCTTGTTTTTTGAAACTGTTATTTCTGAGGAAAAAGATACACAAAATTCTGACATAAACATGTCTGATGTTCTTATTCTTTGTTTCCATGTCTATTTTAAGTAAAATTTTACATAAAGAAAAAAATTATTCGGTCTATATTTTTATTTTTTTTGAATGATAGGTAGCAGTGCTCAAGTAAATCGCAGTCTAAGCAGTTGCATCACATTTATTTGAGGGCTTTTATTTCCTAAACCTTGGTTTTGTAGCTGAAACTTTTGATTTTTCCTGCATTTGCTTGCATACACTTCGTTATGTATTGCTTGCTGTTGTCTGGCTCCTTTCCTGACTTGCACACAGACTTTTTTTTACTGCTGTTTAAATATGTCTATTGTTACAAGAGTTTTTGGCCTAGTAAACTTTATCAAGATCTAAAGAGAAGATAAGTGGATTTCTTGAGAGCTGGAAGCAGGAATATTATGAAGTAAACCTCTTAGATTTATGGATTATTATGGAGTCACACCTGGCTTTTAAAGAGAAAGACAATTTGTAAAATATAGAGTGGCACCCTCAATGTTAGTTTGTATACCTTTTCATTGTGAACTAAGAATAATTTAGTAAGAATATTGAAGTTCTTTTGCATCTTAAAACAAAAACTGAAAACATTTTTATCTCACTTCCTCTTTCTACAACACAGATTTAAAAGAGAATTTTGTCTGGCACTATATTTCAGGTAGAAACTGATATTTTATGCCAAGTTATGCGTCTGTGAAAATAGGCTTGCTGTTAAAAGTCTCAACAGCCCCATAAATATATAGAAGTAAAGAATCATAAAATCATAGAACAGCTTGGGTTGGAGGGAACTTTGAAGATCATCTAGTTCGAACCATCCTGTCACATACAGGGATAACATTAACTAGATCAGGTTCTTCATCCAATCTGTCCTTGAACACCTCCAAGGATGGGGCATCCACAGCTTCTCTGGGCAACCTGTGCCAGTGCTTCACCTCTCTCTGAGTAAGGAATTTCCTATTCGCATCTAAACCTACCTTCTTTCAGTTTAAAACCCTTGCCTGTTGCCTGCCCATATAAAAGGCCCATCTCCCCTCCTTCTTATGAGCCCTCTTAAGGTCCTGGAAGTTGCAATGACGTGTCTATGAAGCCTTCTTTTCTCCAGACTGAACAAGATCAGCTCTCAGCCTGCTTCCGTAGGAGAGATGCTCCATCCCTCGGATCATCTTCATGGCCTTCCTCCTCTGGATCCTCTCCAACAGGTCCACATCTTTCTTGTGCTGATGTCTCACGAGGTCAGACTAGAGAGGGGGTATCACCTCCCTTGACCTGCTGGCCACTCTTCTTTGGATGCAGCCCAGGGTATGGTTGGCTTTCTGGGCTTTAAGTGCACATGTCTACGCTGTTGGTTTTTGTGCAGCTTTCCACCCATGAGGACAACTAAGTCCTTCTTTACAGGGCTGCTGTCAGTGAGTTCTTCTGCCAGTTTGTACTCATATCTAAGAGGAATGGAAAAACTGTTTCTCAAACAGGCAAACCCATTTGCTATAGACCACCCATATTCCTGTTTGTACTAAAGCATGACTTAAGCATGGAAAGGATTAATTACTCCCCTGGGCCAGTACTATCCCCAGCCCAACATGGCCACTATGTTCAGTGGTGCCTATGTGTGCACACTTGGCTAGGCAGTTTGCAAATGTCTTCTTTCTCTTCTCCTTTTTTTTAGATTTGATCCATATTTCACCCTTTTTTTTTCATAACCATCATATTATAAAAAGTGAACTAAAATTTTATAAGATATTTTTAAGAGAGACAATTGCAAATTCTATCAAAGTTTTAGCATAATTCATTGAATGTTAATACAATTATATATTTAATTACTTTTCTTCAGTGAAATGTCTGGGAGAACAAGTCTTGACTGAGTCAGAATTTTCTTCCTTATATTCCTTTAAATACTGAAGAGACTGTAGCAACAAAGCAATAAAGAAATAAATCAGACAAAACACTGGTTTTGTTGCCATTACTGTGTTTTCAGAACCTTATTTAAGCCATCTGTTTTGGATGTTTACAGCTAATAATGAATTGATGTGGATTTTTAAATACCAAGAGAACAAGAGGGATTTTTAAAAATATATCTCATTTTATACTAAAAAGGAGATAATAAATACTACGAGGTCTGAAGTTCACTCTCTGAGCCTGTGATTGCCACTCATTATCATTGAAGTTGAGGTTAACTGTAGCTGTTTACCTGTTGGCATAATAAGATAAAGGCAACTACAAAGAACTGTTAGATCCTTAGCTGTTGTGACAGCCGTTGGCTCTGTAAGAGAGGATGAGTCTGACAAACAATACAGTATTTTATATCATGGATATATACACACACACACTCATATATATATACACACACACATATATTAAGATGATATCTGTGTGACCTTGAACTACTAAATAGCTTCAGGCATGAAGGATTTTGAACTGAGCTGATGAAAAGATGATTCATCCACAAGTAAAAGAGTAATAGAAGCAGGGTAAAAGTATAATAAGTGTAAATAAAAACTAGAATTCACAGTCTGATTTGATACTGATTTATACATTATTGTCTATACATCAACATGCCTATGAAATGTAGTCAGCTCATAAAAGTTGTGTTTTACACTTTGTATACTGCCTAGAGTTACAGTCTGCCAAACCTTCATCCTTCTGCTTTGGGAAAGGTTTTCTATGTGAGGCTTAACATTAATTTCTACAGTAAAAGAGGATTAAGTAACTGACACACAGGCTCAGGCTTTCCTTGTCTGGTGAAGCAGAGCTACACTTTGAGTACGCTGTAGGTTTCCAATTAAGAGCAGAGAGATTGTTGGCCTTTGCTTAAAGT
This sequence comes from Manacus vitellinus, assembly GCF_001715985.3. Taxonomy (NCBI): domain Eukaryota; kingdom Metazoa; phylum Chordata; class Aves; order Passeriformes; family Pipridae; genus Manacus; species Manacus vitellinus. Next base: position 4,175,716 of record NW_021940917.1, on the reverse strand, counting down.
AGGTGTGCTTTATGAATGAATTATGTTTCCTTTTTCTGTACAAAGCTATTTACTTCCAATTTCATTAGCATCATAGAGATCAACAAATATTTAATTATTTTATAGAATTCAATATGTACAGCCCACTGGGACATTACAGTGGACTAGCAAGCTTCAAAGGTATTTCAAGTTGTAGGTAAGAAGTTTTTATTTGTAGACGGGAGGAAAAAAAAGAAAACAAAACTTCACATTGCTTTGTCTTCTTCTGCTGGATTCACAGCACTTTTAGGTACATATTTTTTATATATTTTTATATATTTTTATTTATAAATGATCTTTTTATACTAGATGTATTATTTATGTGTTATCTATTATTAATATATTATGACATATTCCATCTTTCAATATGAAAAGATCAGAGCTGGCTGATCATTTCATTTGCAACACTATTAAAAACAAGGTATTTCATTGCTTCCAGTGCAGCTATTAAAAACACAGTTAAACAGAATATGTGTTTCAAGACTTCTTCTATAGAAATATTTGCATACAATGCAAAAATATTTTAGTATTATTTAATTCATTTGCTGTTAAATAAAACTAAATGATGCAACCACTATTAGACCATGATGAAGTGCAGTTGTAAGTGATACAGCTTCATGCCAAGTTTTAGTCTAAAGAGACATGCTCTGAGAAATGGCATCAGTGAAAAAAAGAGTAAGAGGAAGATTAGAAGTTTGGCACTGACTTATGGTATTCATCATCCATAGATGAACTTTTGAGTCAGATTTATGTTCACAGCAAACTCAAACCAATAGAAGTGATGGCTGATGGGTATTAAGCCTCATAGTCCATTCTCTAGTTCCAAGTTGGCAATTTGTTAATCAAAATTGTGGTCAGAATAAAACCTAGTACTAAACTACATCTGGACTAGTTTCCTCAGGCAGGAAGAAAACATGCAAATTTATTTTTTGATTCAATTATACTCAAAGACTTAGATATTAAGATATGATGAATTACTTGGTATATTTTTTAAAGGGAAGTGTTGGAAATTGAAAAGCAATATTTAAGAATTCATTAAACTATTCAAACCACGTGTGTAGGAGAGATTAACAGCTGTTTTTAGCATATTCTTTAGTGTATGTTTGTATGGATGTATGGAAAATTGTCTTGACAATGTTCTGGATGAGATGTAAAATCTACTCATAATCCTTTTACCCATGGTGACAACTAATAGAATATCAGATAATTGCCATGTGCCCATTCCAAAGCTTTGTTTACTCTGTGTGCCTATGCAAATAAGATAAAAAAGAATGTGAGGAAAAACTATTAGTCCTGTTTTGATCTCATACTACTTTTGAGTAGATCTATATTTAGAGTAGTTATTTCAGACAAAGTACTCACATAAAAGACAAACCACCCTCTTGAGACAAGAGAAATGTAGAATATAATCAAGGTATAATTCTTTACTTTTAAGGAAACAAAATTATACATAAAATAAATTCTATACCTCGCCATAACTTACTGTTAAAGGCACGTAATTATTGTCAGTAAAAAATTATAAATATCAGTCTAGATATTAATCTATTAATGTCTGTGACTTTCAGAATGGGATACTTTTATAAACTTTTTTAAAGTTATGAAGCTTGAAGACATTATTTTTATTTAGTCTGAAATGTATTACTGTATCTAGTTATTTCATGCTTTATGAACAGCTTTAAAAAGCTTTTCTAAAATATCTTACTTTAACATTTATTTTGGTTTTGAATTTTAATTGGTCAAATTCCAATAAATGAGGGCTACTGTAGTAGTTTTATAACAATTATTCCAAGAACAGGTCAGAAAACCTGTGCAACAAATTGTAAATAAATTGACTTATACAACTCCATATGGGATCAAATGGATATTTTGTAGTCTGCACTGTAAAAGCATATTGATACTGTATTATTTAAAGTGTTTTTGAAAACATGGCTGTGGTTTGTGCAGTTATATGGAATTTGGTATAAGTAATCTTCTTCCAAAATTGATTTAGAAGAATGACAGTGTTAAAGGTAGTGGACTTTAGTTCATTAATCATAATACAGTTTGTGTTGTTGAAGTTTGTATAACTTTTTGAAGGTCAGACTGCCTATAATTGATTCATGGTTAATGTTAAACATGGTTTTATACATTTGCATAATCTTTGTGCAGTTAGGGTTTCAAAAAGAGCAGAATAATTAAAAAAATTTAAAACTAATCCTCTCACCCCCATTTGCAATTACACCCCCCAAATATCTGCTTAAAGATGATGGTAATGAAGGATAGGGAGTTTGTAGTTTAATGCAGAGTCCCCATGGTATTCCTTTGAACTGCTGAGATACAGCCACTTGCTCTTTCTTGTTTATTCCAGTTTTCACGAACCTTGCCACTCAGTGTAACCATGTGTTCAGAGAAACACATAACATTATATAGTTTTAAAGGACTCATTAATTTTCTTTGTACTCAAAAGCAGCTCCATTAAAAAATGTAAGACACAAATTCTGAACTCAAATGTGTTCCAATTTTACTGCTGTTTACTTCAAAGGGTCCTGAAAAGAGTATGGAGAATTGAATTCTTGTGTTGAAAAATTAATCTATCACTGACACTGACCCATTTTCTGAATCTCTCTGGTTTATGAATTTTTAAGTTTTTTGTATTTGTAAGACAAGTCCATGCTTAAATGTCTTTTAGGATACTGCCCCTTGAAAGATTAAAAGCAAACCATGTTATGCTTTTTAAAACCGGGAAGATAGTCTAAAACTGTTTCTGCTGAAGCCAAAACTGCTAAACAGATTATGTTATATATGCAAAATTTCTATATTTTTGAGCAGATCTTACTTATATAGTTGATATTAACTATGACATTAGGATCAGTACTCTTGCCTTTACAAATAAAAAAGTGATATCTACTGTTTTAGTAGTATTTTGAAAAGTAATAACTTGCTCTGTGTTCCACAAAGGTTATAAATCTCTGTAGGCTATAAATAACACTGCAACCATTAATGCTTCTCTGTAATACTCAGTTCATCTGACCGATCCAAAGTGGATCCAACATGTACTCATCCTTCTGTGAAGGCAAGATAAAAGCAGCTACAAGATTAGTAGTCAGGTTGTAGCATAGGCAGCTCTACAACTCTAAGCTAAGTATCCAGGGAAAACTCCAATAACTGTTCAGATAGACAGTCATTTCTAAATAAGTAATGAACACAAACTTCCCTCACCTCCCATTTTGATGTGGTTGTTGTTCTCCTGGGTAATGTAAGTGTAAAGCAGGTATTATTAGAAATTTAGCCTTGTGTAGGAGCATCTCTGAAGCACATCAAAACCCACAAATCAGTGTCTTCCATCCTGAAAACTTTCTGAATCTTTACAGTTATACACACCAGAAGTTGCTGGAAGTCAGTATAAATACAGATCTCTCTTTGTTTTTTTGAAATAACATCTCAATATTTAAATGCCTGGGGCATTATATGATGCTATTTTCATGTATTGCATTGCTCTAAAATTATAATATAATTAGATCTAAATATAGTGAGTGTGGTTTATAATTTCTGATTATAATAATCTGTTATTTAGTGTATATAACTTCACTTTCATGGCAAAGTATAATTATTCTCTTTCTTGGAATAATATGTGATATAGAATTTTTAAAATCTGTTGTAAAAATTAATCAAATTCCTTTTTCCAAGAGGTGGTTTTTTGACTTTTTTTAAAGATGATCTGATTATTTTGACTATTTTGCATTATTTTCAGAGAGTCTCTAACTTTCTCTTTTGCAAAAAATACAGTGTTCCAACAATAGTCTGACCAATAATAAAACATGATGTGTTAAGTCTACTGGGCTATAATATGAAAGAAATAATAGTTACCAGAATATGATCTAAAACCTGTCAGAATAGTATTTTATATTTCACTAGAAATATCTGGATTCATAAAGAAATTATCTTTGTGGATATGTGCAATATCTAATAGCATGTATTTTATAAAATATATACAAAGAAACAGATAGCTATGTGCTTAGCTCAGTGACATCATAGATTAAAATATGGCATGGGATGCTGCTGTACAAACAGGCACAAAATATCCAAATATTTTGTTAGTTTCCACAGAGTTTTTAGAGTGCGGTATTTTCTTATTATAATATTGAGAGAAATTCTATTGCATGAACTATATTTGTAGTGAAGTCATACAATGAGAGAAAATGAACATCTTGTTTATCCATTAAGCTTTCAAATAACAAAGGAACTTAACCAGACCTCTAGATTGCTTAACATAATTAATTATACCATAAATATAATGAAATTTAATTTTAGCAGCTTTAGTATAAAAAAATCCATTAAAGATTAGCTAGTTGTCTTTCAGATAACATGCAGCTATTGAAATATCTCCTTAGTCATCTAGGCATTTAACCATGAAAAAAAAGCTATGGAGTCCTGGGCCTCATTAGTTCATAGACCTCATTTTTAGGAAAGTAGTCACCTCACACGTTTCTGAGAATGCAATTAAGGGTAAGGTTGTTTACACCTGAAGGTAGCATTGCATGGTATATTCTAAACTAAGTCATGGACCTGAGAAAAAAAAGAAAAATTTCACAAGATTTTGAATGGAAATGTCCCTGTGAATTTTGCTTATTTTAGTATCTACTTGGCATCAACCATTAAACATATAGTCTGAGGATATATATATATATATATATATATATATCATTATATATATATATATATATTATATATATATGTAATCACCTCTCTTGGCACAAAGAGCAAGAGGAATGGATATAGTTAATACTGCTTCACTTGTTTTTGTATTTTTCCAAATGTCAACTTCTGCAACTGCAGCTTTCATAGTATGATAGTTTTGGTGCTTGCATACTCCAAGCTTTCTATTTTGCTGTGGGTTTTTTTTTTTGTTTGGTGAGTTGAGTTGCTTTTAGTAACACTCGTCTCTCTTCTCATCTTACGCTGGATATGTATATGAGAAGATCTGGGAAAGCTGGGTCTCATCTTACTGATACTTATCAGTATCTAGTTCATTTCCTGCTTCCCAGCTATTATTCTAACAGTGTTCCACTCAAATTTCCTATAAAATGAAGTTTCCTCTGTTTTGAATAAAAAGGCAGGATTTCTGGGAATAAAAAGGCAAAATGAAATCTTCTTTACTGAATAAAGAAAGGTAGAGTTTAATGCCAGCTGGAACAGATAGACAAGAAGGCTGATCTGAAGAACAGGTAGATTTCCATATAAGGGAAAATGCTGGCTAAGATTTGACCATTTGCTGCCACTTTCCATACAGAAACAATGGACTTCAAATGAAGACATTAAGAGTTGATGGAAATCCTCCCCCAAGGATATTGTATACGAAACAAATGTAGAGGCATCCAGAACGAGACTTGAAAAACCCTTGCTACTTAGTAAGCTCAGGGTTACTGTAGAGACAGCTTCTAAGAGATTTAGGAGATATGCTGAATGGAAAACTGTGGAGGGAAGCCCATCACTTATGCTTGTCTAGCCCTTTTCCACCTGAAGCAACTGTCAAAGACAAAATGCATTACTGTAAATGAATCAAATAAACAATTGGTCTGAACTAGTGAAAGCAGGTTGGGGGCAGAGGGAAGTTAAAAATTTACTAAATTATTTGTACTTATATGTTCTATAAAGCAAAGGCATATAGAGCTTTTGGAAAACTCCATAGAAGAGTTTGGGGAAATAAACACTTGAAGAAAAGTACAAAGATCAGTGTTTACAGAGCTGTTGTGCTGTCTACTCTTTTAGATGGGTCTGAATCAAGGGTCATCTACCGCCACCACTTGCGTCGCCTAGAACGCTTCCATCAACGCTGCCTCTGTACAATCCTAAACATCCACTGGTCAGATCATGTAACCAATACATCTATTCTTGAACAGGCAGCAGTCACAAGTATTGAGGCCATGTTGCTGAGAACACAGCAGGGTATGTCTCAAGGATGAGGGACCACCACCTCCCTAAGATCTTACTCTATGGTGAACTTGCCACCGGCTGCTGTAAGAGAGGAGCCCCGAAGAAAAGATACAAGGACTCCCTGAAACAACATCTCGGCCTTGGCCATATTGATCAACATAACTGGTCTACTCTGGCCTCCAACTGGGAGGTCTGGAGACACACCATCTATAACGCTGCTGATGCTTTTGAGAACGCACGCAGGATCACTCTCGAGGAGAAAAGACAAGGCAGAAAGAATCGTGTCTTGCTGAATATACCACCTAAGGAGTCTTTCTGCTGCACCTTTTGCAACCGGACTTGTCTCTCTCGCATTGGCCTCTGTAACCACCAGTGCGCCTGTAGCAAATGTGGGTAAAGCCCTTCCCAAATCTTCGTTCGCGAAGCCTAGCCATGATGATGATGTGTTCTATAAACATTTAGCAGAGAAAGGGAATTCTAGTTCTAGTTTTCAAGCATCTATCTTCTTCGTAATCTAGTCCTTCAGAGATTTGGCTACTTTTTTTGCTGAAACCCTGAATAACCTGAAGTTTGCAAATGGTCTTATCTTCAGGATTCATAACTTTGCTAAGGGATGCCACTTCAGGTCTGAGAGTTGACTGAGTTTGCAGTCATGGCTTGTGTGCTATATTTTTCGTTTGTGATTCTGTCAGGAAGTGTAACAAACTGTTCCATTTTCTACCCATCTACAGATGTATGGCCTGTTCTATTCTTAGTTTCAGACATGATTTGAAAAACATAGTATGAGATTTGAAATAAATATGCTAAGCAAGTTATGATTGTAACATTGTGTCTGGAGGGCAATTCTTCACTAAAATGAGTGGAACACTAAAAAAAGTCAAATTTTCTAAAATGTCTCATATGTTGTCTGGTTTGTCACCAGTTTCTCAGGCTTATTTTAATTTTAAATCATGTTAGTTTAGGAGGAGCATAATATGTTAGGAAAAAATACTGAATTATCTTTTTACCTATGGGCGTCTGTGTGAGAAGAGATATCCAAGAATAATTTCTTTTCTCTTGGAAACCAGCTGTCACTCCCTTCAAAATCTGTGCTGCAAAACAAGTCCATTAAAATTTTTGTGAAGAAAATGTCATTGTTTTTTGTTATTTTGTCTTTACCTAAAACTGAGCAATACGGATACTATATATAAATGGCAATCAGACGATATATGTTTACATACATAATGAAACTGTTTTGCAATTATACTGTGCCTGGCCTTTGCATATACAAGTGGAGGAGAGAACCCCTAAGCATCTAAGTCCTATAAGTCTACAAGTTTTGTGTGGTGTAAAAACTAAATTTTTGTTAAATTTAAGTAGGAGATGTAACCTTCTCAGTAATAAAAGATGTCACATTAAAATGATGTCTCTGGACATGGAAGTACTTCACCACTCAGGTAATTTTAACTGCAAAAGAATCACATCCACACTTATGTTTAGAGTTCTGAGGTTTTGTGCTCTCTCTGTGGTTAAATATCTGATAAGATACAAATTTTATCTCTAACGGCTTTTTAAAATTTGACTTATTGTTACAATACCTGAATGCTTTCTGTGTAAAATCAATAGCAATAGGTATTCTTTAAAGAGATTTTTGGGGATTTGACACCTGTTTCATAAAATAGAAAATTGACCAGAAGAAGCAGTTATGATTTTTATCTTTTCACATATTTTTGCTACACATTTCTGCTGCTTTCTTCTTTCATTATTTCCTTTTCATTTTCAGAATAGTCACCTGGGTGGTAGAAATCAATATGATGGGTATTTTTGTTAGGGTAAAACAATTGTTTTTTAATTGACTAGTTTGGTAGAAGTGAAAGTAATTTGGCTTCATATATTTTAATTTATTTGGAATGTGTAGTTAATTTCTTTTCTGAAAATATTTAGTGTATGTATATATATATACATATGTGTATATATATACATATATATCTGTGATGAGAAGCCAGGAGTGAAATAACACTTATGCTGCTAGTCAAGCTCACATGAGAGCTGTCCAAAGAGGCTTTTGGCTTTGGTTAACTGCTCTAGATGAATATCATATATTGTGCAGTTGGTTCTTTGTAGCCATGAGCAGTGCCATACATATATATCTACAAACATAATTTGAACTTTTTAATCTAAAAAGTAAATTCAAATAACAGTGTAATTTCAAAATTGATCCCTCTGTCTCCTTTTTTTTCGAATTGCTTTTGTTTTTTGAAAACCCACCAGAGAGCACTTTGTGTTTTCATACAGATAATGGAGATCAAACCTCTTTTGCATTTGGTTTGTTAAATTTATGGTTATTTCTTTGTATAACACATTTAAGCAAAAGCTTTTCTAATCTCATTTATGTATTTTCCTGAAGAGCTAAAACTTTGTTGAAGGTGGTTGATGGCAAATGTGACTGTTTTAATTTGCTGCATCATCTCACTGTGGCTACTAAAACTCTGTGAAGTAATTTTAGCTCAGATGTCGGTATGAACATGTTGTAGTTTTATTCTTCTGCATAGCACTTGCATTGATGATGTACTCTCTTTGCAATTGTGTTGCACTTTATGGAAAGGGTGCTGCAAAGAACTGTGCTAAGGCATCTGTTTGCTCTGTAAAAAGTGCATTGCACTGGACCTACAAAACACACAAATATGTGCTCTTGACCCTCCATCTCTTTATGGCATGTTTCCCAACTTTCCAATAGTAGAGGTGTAGGCATGAAGCCTTGTATCTCCTCCTTACTGCTCTGTTGCTTCTCCTCTCCCTGCCTGACCAGCTGGGGAATCTCCAGAGCCCTTGCAGAACCCCAGCAGTAACAGATCTGCCTACAGTAATGCCCCCACAGCAATGTTGCACTTGTGATGGACTTCAGAGAGCCAAAGTTCACCCTATACCTTTGCTAATAAGAGAAGAAAAAGTCAGTAATGTAAAGGACTTGGCAAATATTAATAAAGCCAATAACAATAAATCATGAAAAAAAAGGCAGAGGGGAACTAGTGCATAATGAATGTAAACAGGGCATAACAAGTAAATCATTAATGTATTGCGCTGGATAGATATTTTTGGTCTAATAAATTATCTTTCTTCAAAAACAATGAATACATGAACACTTTATAATTCTAGAACATGTTGCTTGCTTGTAGTGAAACAGATGTATTAATATTGCAGCATGTTATTCATGCACTTATTCTGATAACACTTATTTTCTCCTCTTGCTAAGGCACAGTGTCTCACAGGGGGGAGTTATTCTGGAGTTGTCTGTTAAATATGTCATGCAACTAACCCAGATCTGAGGAGCTAATTATGTTATCTGTGATGTTATTAAATAATTATAATCCTCGAAATGGGGTCAGAAGTAACAGGACATCCCTGTAGTGCAGCATTCATATGGAGAGCTAGCTTTAAAAAAGAGAGAGTCAGAGAAATCAAATGCTTGTAGGTTTTAACCCACTTACTACTCTTGTCAAGTGTATACTCATAGTTAACTTGGCTTTGCAGTTTCCTGATTGTTCCTGCATACTGGGGCTGCACTCATGGTTCTCAACATGGTCTGGAAAATTGAAAACCACTCATCTTTTAGCAGTTCAGAAGATTTTTCTTACTTCCTGCCTCCCAGGTCTCTAATTTCTTTTTTTCTCCAGTGAGTTTGATCCCACAAGGGATCTGAGACAAATTCAGTGTGAAAAGTAGGACATGATATTCAGGCAGACTTAACTATGCACCTTGAATACAGCTTATAAATTAGCTCTTAGAAAACTGGCAATTCTTGTTTTGCTAATTTTTATCCTGGAATAGTTTGGGTTGGAAGGGATCCTAAAAATCATCTAGTTCCAATTCCTCAGTCATGAGTAGGAACATCTCCCACTAAATCAAGCTGCTCAAAGCCACATCCAGCCTGGTCTTGAACACTTCCAAGGATGGGACATTCACAACTTCTCTGGGTAATCTGTTCCAATAATTCACCATCCTCATAGTAAAGAATTTCTTCCCAGTAACTAATCTAAACCTAGCCTTTTTCCATGTAATCCTAATCTCCATTGTCCTATTAGCACATGCCCTTGTAAAAATTCCTCTCCAGCTTTCTCATAGAACCCCTTGAGGTACTGGAATGTTCTATAGGGTCTTGCCAGACCCTTCTCTTCCCCAGGCTGAACTCGCTCAGTCTGTCTTCACAGAAGTGCTCCAGCCCTCTGATAATCTTCCTGTCCCTGCTCTGGACTTGCTTCAGCAGATACATGTACTTTGTATGATGGGACTCCAGAGCTGGATGGTGGGGATCTCACCAGAAGGGAGTAGAGGAGCAGAATCACCTCCCTTGACCTGCTGGTGATACTTCTTTTGATACAGCCCAGGACACAATGGGTTTTCTGGGCTGTGAGTACACATTGGTGAGTCGTCAAGATTTTCATTCGCCAAGACCCGCAAGTCCTTCTCCTCAGGGCTGCTCTCTATCTATTCTTTACCCAGCCTGTACTTGTGCTTGGGATTACCCCAACTCAGATGCAGATTGGCATTTTTAAATTCATGAGATTTCCATGGACCCATTCCTCAAGCCTGTCCAGATCCCTCTGGATGGCGTCCCTTCCCTTCAGCGTGTCGACCACATTATACAGCCTGGTGTTGTCAGCAAATTTGCTGAAAGTGTACTCTATCCCACCATCCATGTTGACGATAAAGATGTTAAGCAGTGCTGGTCCCAGTACCAATCTCTGAGGAATGTTGCTTGTCACTGGTTTCCATATGGACACTGAACAACTGATTGCAACTTTTTGAGTGCAAGCATCCATCCAATTCCTTATCCACTGAGCGGTCCATCTCTCAAATCCATGTCTCTGTTTTTAGTATTAGTGGTACAATAAGCTGTGCTGGATCTGGCCAGGATGGAGTTAACTTTCTTCATAGCATCCTCTATGGTACTGTGTTTCAGATTTGCGACCAAAACATTGTTGACAACAGCATCCCCACTTTTGGCTGTTGCTGAAGAGTGCTTACACAGCTCTAAGGACTTCTGTGTGTCTCTCCCTCTGCCCCTCTGGGATTGGGGAGGGGATGGGTGAGAGGTTGAGAAGTGACACAGTCAGGACATCTGACCTCATCTGACTAAGCATAAGTATGACCAGTCTTCACGAATGAAGATTTGGGAAATGTCATTACCCTTTGAGCCTGCGCAGTGGATTTTTTAGGTGAGACACAGTGTGCCCTGAACTGAGCCCACCCTTTAATCCTAAGGTTCAACTACTGGGGCCGAGCAAAGTTTGGACGGTGGCAGCGAGGTCCTCAGGACGTAGGTTTGTTTAGAGTGCCCTTCTCTTAGATGGATGGCCTTACAGGGCTGACGAGCTCCATCTGCCTGGAGGAGTTCCCTGACCAGGAATCGAACCCGGGCCGCGGTGGTGAGAGCACTGCATCCTAACCACTAGAGCACCAGGGGGCCCCCTCATCTGACTAAAGAGACGTGTAATCCTGCACTGGAGTATCCACAGAAAGGGAAAAGTAAATTTGATTAAAGACCATATCAGTGACCTTTGTCAACTGCTTAGCAAACTGATCCTCTTGAAGGCAAAGTCGCTATTACGTTGAGTCATTGTTAGAGTATGTGTAAGATGGGTTCAGATTCTGGTCATATGTTCTTCTGGCACTATATCCTGTCATTTTCGTGTGAGGAAGCAGACAATGGTTCATGTACAGGGATATGAATGCTTTTAAGATGTTTATGATTGATAAATGCTTGACCTAATAAATGATGTGAAATGGAAAAGACATTCCGGTTAGATAGTTATGCTTAATCATATGTGAGAAAAAATATATTTTCCACACTGATTCATATTTGGTTATTCTGATTATTTTACATTTTCACAGCTTGCTGCTTTTTCATGATTAAACTATTACAGTAGTCTGTATGACAAACTGCTCTAAAATGCGCTTTAAGAGTATTATTCTATGATGTTTCAACCTGTATGTTCTTTTATATTAAAAAGAGACCACTTTGAGTTAAAACAGAAAAACTACCAGAGCTCATAATGTTCCTCATTTTGCAGAAAATAATAATGTAGTTAAATTAAAAGTAATGAACTGAAAGGACTAAATTCATGGACATTTCAGCAAAGCAACTCCACTGTTGATTCTAGAACTCCCAGTTGCCAAATTCATCATCATCATGGCTAGGCTTCGTGAACAAAGATTTGGGAAGGACTCTACCCACATTTGTTACAAGCGCGCTGGTGGCTAAAAAGGCCAATATGAGAGGCATGTCTGGTTGCAAAAGGCACAGCAGAAAGACTCCTTAGGTGGTATATTCTGCAGGGCATGAATCTTTCTGCGTTGTCTTTTCTCCTCAAGAGTGATCCTGCGTGCTTTCTCAAAAGCATCAGCAGCGCTATAGATGGTGTGTCTCCAGACCTCTCGATTGGAGGCCAGAGTAGACCAGTT
>NW_021940917.1:4072872-4163169 GCF_001715985.3 Manacus vitellinus | reverse complement strand
TCTAGAACAGATGTATTGGTCACATAATCTGACCAGTGGATGTTTAGGATTGTACGGAGACAGCGTTGATGGAAGTGTTCTAGGAGTCCTAAGTGGTGGTGGTAGATGGCCCATGATTCAGATCCATATAAGAGAGTAGACAGCACTATGGCTTTGTAAACATTGATCTTGGTACTTTTCTTCAAGTGTTTATTTCCCCAAACTCTTTTACGAAGCTTTCCGAAGGCACTGTATGCCTTTACTATCCTGTTGTCTATCTCTCCATCAATCTTACTCTCTGAGGAGATGATGCTACCTAGGTAATTAAACTGCTGGACTGATCTGAGCACTGATTCGCCAATGGTGATGTGGGGATGATGGAAGACTTCCTGAGGTGCAGGTTGATAGAGAACTTCTGTCTTCTTTAAGCTGACTTCCAGCCCAAAGAGCTCAGCTGAGTCTGCAAAGCAGGATGTTAAACGCTGCAGAGCTGCTTCTGTGTGGGCAACAAGGGTGTCATCAGCATAAAGCAGCTCCTGGACAAGATGATTTAAGGTCTTAGTGTGGGCCTTCAGTCGCCTTAGGTTGAAAAGGCTTCCATTGGTACGATATCGAATGTAGATACTGTCCTGATCACCAAGGTCTGCCGTGGCCCTTTGGAGCATCATGCTGAAAAAGATTGTTAATAGTGTTGGTGCAAGAACGCAACCTTGTTTTACACCATTAGTTATTAGAAAGGGCTCAGAAAGTGCATTGCCATGTCTGACTCGGCCGTGTTGGTCCTCATGGAGTGAGATGAGCATTTTAAAGAACTTGGGGAGTTATAGGCAATATGCAATTACTGCTTCCTTGTGGAGGTTGCATAAAGAACAATTTATTCCAAGAGGAATAAATCATCCCTGTGGAGATATGGATCACAAACTATTTTCTCTCCACATACTGCCCCTCTTTGTACCTATCCTGAAACAAGTGCACAACACATTCATAATGTTTTCCTACTGAGTAGTCATGAAGATTGTTGTCACAAGAAAGGTTAAATCAGACTCTTAGATTTATGTGTATATTGACTGTTTAGTTTTCTAAGTTTTAAGTTTAAGCTCTTGTAACTTCCTTAAGACTTATTGCTCAGTTCTCTCTTTCTTTGGCTAAGATTTATCTACATCTTGTACTGGAGTTGGAGAAAGAGGGATGATCAAGCTATCCCTGTCACCCACTCTAAAACATTTACACAAGCTGTGACTGAAGATATCACAAAATAAGAGAAAACAGTTTGTGTCTGAAAACAATGGAAGTCAAAGTCTTGAAAGCTCTTCCAGTTTGTTGGTAATTATTTAAAATAAATTGTTTGGAATTTTATAACACTATAACTCGTTATAACACTGTAACATTCTTCTAGTATTTTATCTTGTTCTGTATTATAAAGCGCAAGCAAGCATGTCTTTCTAAGAAAAACAGAAATATGACTTTTTTTAAGGCAAAGACTTGATCTTTTTTTTTTTGTCTTGTAAAAACAGACTCTATGACAGTGCCATTTACTAATAATGCATTTGTAATAGTCAGGTAAATAATTTTTGTGGGACATTTCCCCTACGTATCAAAAAGTTCTTAGGGGTCGCACAAAATACTCAGCAGGAAAGGAAGTATCTGGAACCACAGAAAAAATTATGAGAGATCAAAATCCGTACAACAGACCTCTCAGTGGGCATTTGTAGTAAAAACATTGACTGGGTCAGATGTGACAGTATATGTGGCTTTTTTGATACCTTTGGGTCTATAACTATTGAAAATCAGGTCTTAAACTCTTACTTTTATAACTTGGTTATTCAGCATAAACATCAATTCTGAAGACCATGTAATGCAAAAATTCAAGTCAGCTAGAAATCAGTCATGGTTGGAACTGAGTGATAGCAACACAGTGCAAAAGAAAGAGTGGTAAATGCCTCATTTCTACAAATATGTCAAAATACTCTGAAGTACACTGTTATTAGCAGTTTCCTCTGGAAAAGATCAGTTTACTTTTTTTTTGTCTCCACCCCTTCATCTTTAGGTCAAACTTGAAGCTTAGAATTGTGTTGCTACAGCTATTAATTGACTGATCTTATACTCAGTTTTGTATATTGAGAGTTGAGCTACTGAAGGATACAAATAGAACACCAATCATAATTCAGAATATTGAAAAGGTCAGAGTAGTATATTGCACTCTTACTTTATGAAATATATGTTGCACCATAATTGTTGAAATCTCATTTTAATAAACAGTACAACAATAATCTAATTAGCTAATCACTTAATAAAAAATAAAAAAAATTAGTGCACTCATAACAGTTTTATATGGTAGTTTTATAATATATACCTTCAATTAAACCCTCCTGAAAAACTAAAATTTGGAATAAGGGAAAATTCAGTGGAAGACGCAGTTTTTCAGATGTAGAGCTAAGTTCTTTATCTGAGGTTCACAAACGCAAAATATAATTTGCAATATATTCATAGAGTTAAGAATAAAAAACCCCTATTGCAAATCTGAAACTGAATGACAGTAACATTGCAGAAGGCAATTCTGAAATGTTTGCCTTTGTAAATGATTCTCCCTACTTAGTTGTAATACCTTTTTAAAAATTAGACCTTCTAATTTTTCAGAATTTGTTCCCATTTTTTCGCTATGAACTAGAAAATGTGTTGATGCTCACGCCTCTTTTGGTCTTGACAATTCATGTTCAAAAAGGTCAGAGTCCTTTTTAACATTTTATGTTCCTTTAACTTTTTTTTCTTCCCCACCCACCCCCACCCACCAGGTAGTCCAAAGTAGTTGCTATATCTCATTCTGTTCAAATGCAGAAAAAGGTCAGTCTGTAAGGAAGTGATACAGGTTTAATGTGTCAGTAATTGTTCATCACCAGCTGACATGAGAAATAGCTGGACTGACAGAGCACTGGCAGATGAGCTTCCAGCTAAAGGAACTTTTAGCTAAAAGGAATTAAGGTTCATGTTAAGCCTCTGACTGCCAGCCTCAGAATAAACTAAAGAAATGTACTTTCTTTGTGTGAATTTGCATACTATTCTTTCTCTAGAAAAATGGGACTACAAGTCCTCAGTGATGTTATTTGGGAATGTGTTTTGACCAATAGCATTCTTCTGTGGTAGAATATCTGAAGGCAAGAGTCTGCCTGTTTACCTGCCACAATAAAAGAGAGTCATTGATCTTCATCAGCTCACACTGCCAGTTATCCTGTTATTGTCTGTGTCAGTACCCTGGGTGAAACTGGCAAAAAGCCTTTTTTTATCCTGTTTTATTGTACAAACTTTACCATGGCTTCTGTAAGGGCAAAAGAGCTCTTCAGTTTCCTAGGTTTTGTTTGCTACTAAAAGTATGGTAACATGAGTGAGATAGCACAAGTTACTAATTGCAACATACTCTAATAATCCTTTTCTATGAAATACAAAACAATCAGGCAACAATCACAGCATAAGGCAAGAGAGACTCATTCACAAAACCATTGTTAAAATAAAAAAGATGTAGAAGTGGGATATGCATTTCTTATGCCCATTACAATTAAGAACTACATTATTGTAGTAAGGAGTCTTCATGTTCAGTAACATTTAAGAAATTAGTCTTTGCAACATTCATGCTTAAGGATGAGTTATTTCAACTAGAAAGGTGAGTGAGAAGAATTTTATGTATTGAAAGGTGAACCAGGAGTCCAATAGTTTGTGTAACAAACCGGTTAAAGCAGAACAAACTTGCCCTGAACCAAACAGTTCCTCATCTTTAACGTAGATTACATCTAACAGCCTACTGAGCTATGGTATAGGTTGTTTTGGTTTCTATTAGAAAATTCTAAAATTACAACTTCACTTATTTACAGTTCATTCCTGAAAACAAGGATAACAAATATGGTGTGGTGTATGGGAGCAGGAAAACATCTGATGAAGATTAAATACATTATAGGTGTGACAACTGTGTAATACTTTTAAAAAATGTGTGTAGTCATACTGTGTGAGATTAAAAATTTCCTAAAATATTCAATAAAAATTACTTACAAAACATAAAATTATTTGAAATTATGCAAAGCATCACTTGATGTTTGATGTATATATATGTGATGACCAAAGAAATAATGCAAATGTGTTAGCTTAGGGCCTATGTAAACATAGAGAGGAAAGAGCTTTTAGTATAGAAAAAGAAAAGAAAAATTAAAAAAAAAAAAAGAAACAATTTTATTCTCAGGGGATCTTAATATGTGAATGGAGTAATTCTGCTCACAACATGGGTCCTATATTATTCATTACCTTGGAAATGAAAGACCTATTTTTTAAGTAATTTTTAAGAGTCTACATGACAGGTAGTTATGAAGCAGCAGAGCTGGTCTTTCATAAAATTACTGAAAAGTTATCTTCCTAAAGAAAGAGGATGTTGAGACCCATATAAAGAACGTATAGATGCATAATTATTAACTCAGTATCCAATATTCCCATTATTGTTTAATACTTGTGTATTTTACACTAGATTTTCCTTACAGTATCAAAAGCATTATATTATATGTACTGAAAAGTGAACTAGTACATCTAATTACTGTTGATAAAAAGATAAACCCAAACAAAGAACATTTGTCACACACAACACAAAAAACCCTGACACTAGGAAAAAAAATTAGAATGAGAGGATGCACCAACAACAGTCAAAGATAGTTTCGAATAATAAAAGGCAGAAACTATTTTAAGGAGCAAAAAAAGTAAGAAGAGGGTTTTGAACTTGATAGTGAATGTGAGAAAAAATGAATAGGGACATTCAAAGACACACGAAAAATCCTCGCTGACCAAAAGAGAAGAAACTGAATAATAAAACTTTCTCTGGTTTGAAGACATAGGAAATGAAAGAAGAAGGACAAATTAAAAAACATTTTAATTTAAATATTTAATTTAATATCTACTTATTGGCTTTGTTTTCAGAATCAGAACATACGATGAAGCCACAGCCAGGGTTTCCAGAAGTATTATTAGGGTACAAAAGTGCAGCAGGAAAGTATCACTACACAATCAAGTGTGTGTTGTTTGAGACAGCATTCAAAAAGATGAAAAACAATAGTTAAAAGCCATGTGTATCAAGCTAGAGATTTCTTTCTTTTCCCTTCTTCATCATGCAGAGAGTGACTCCACACTATTCAGGCTTCTAAGGGACAGTCTTAAACTTCTATGCTGAAATCAAAATATATAATTTCAGGCCAACAATTGAAAGATGTATTTAAGAAGAAAAAGGAAGTGAAAAATTTGAACAGAGCAAAACAGCACTAACTAATCTCACAAACATAAGTAGAATCTTTTGAAGTGAACTGTAAAAGTACACTGGGTAATTTGTTTAATTTAAGAATGTTTGTCATGCCACGAAGACTGAGTATTTCATAATCCCAAAGGACACATCATTGTGCAAGAGACACCAGCCAACTTAGTTCAAAGATGTGCTTTCCAAGAGTTAAAAAACAAGTAAACAAAACATATCAGTGTCCATAAGATGCTGTGGTCATATATGTTCCACTATCAAGAGGTTAGCTAAGAATCATGGGAGACAAATACAATGACAATAACTGGTTGAGCTTTTCTCTGACAGACAGGTTACATCTAATGAATGTAACCTATTTATTTTCAGGGTTTTTTTAATTGTTCCTGGATAGTGTTTTGAGAGAATGCATTTTTATTTTGTACTTCCTTGAGCCACTTGTTCAAGTATGTTTTAGTGAATGAGTGGAGTATGAACTCTCTCCCTTTTGACATTTTTGCTATTCATTAGCCATGGGGAATAAATGGCTGCCTGAGTCACATAACATTTTTTTCCTGTCCTCACCAGAGTGTATAAAATGCTTTAAACAAGAGCATAACATGCACTGAATGGCAGATGCTTTTTCTTCCCCCCTCCCTTCTATTTAAGATGAGGAAGATGCCATTCCCTTCCTGAAAGAAATGGGGATAGAGTGAAGTGTAAAGTATACAAGACAAAAGAGAAAATACATGAGACACTTAGGACACAGTGGAAAGAGGTGTTATTCTATGATTCTGTTATAAGCCTGAAGGAGCAATAGCCCAGTATCCATTGTGGCAAACTAAACGAAGCTTGAAGAATCTGAATATGAAAGAGAAAAACGATGGGAGGTAAGTGGGAAGGCAAAAAGAGAAGGTTATAGAATCAGACAGATAACTGCTAAGCAATAAGAGAAATTGGAAAACCCCAGTAAATCCACAGAAAGACAGCATTAAATAATATTGCAGATAATATTAGGACAAGTAATAAGGCAGTCATCAATGAGGAGCTTAAAAGACAAATTTACAGACAGTCAAATGTGCAGTAGTCAATATGGCAGACACCACAAATTAATACAACAAATAATGAGACAAAAATCAATAGGGGAAAAAAAGGGATGTAACCTGACAGGTGATAAGGCACTGGGCAATACGGCAAATGAAAGCCACTGAAAACTGTTCTTTTTGAGTTTAATGGGATTTTGTCACTTGTCTAATTTTTACCTGGCAAGACGTAATACCAAATACAGCTCTTTTCTCTTCATGCTAGCTAGTTCTAAGAGGTAGATATACAGCTGCTCTGTGGATTGATAAATTAAGAGTTTTAATAGAGGAACCATAGAAAGAATAAGTATTTTCAAAGCCTATTATCTGACACCTTATTAAACCTGGTTCTTTACTAAGATGTATGATTAACTACAGTGTTAGTCAATAAAAGCAATATAAAGAAGTAGCAAAAGGTCCTAGGGTATTGGACGTGAGCAGGTGAAGGTAGGGACACATTTAAGGAGAAGTAGATAATGCTTCTATAAAAATATCCATCATTTAATTTCAGGATTTTCCACATAACATGATTTTTGCCTCTGATTATCAGAAGAGTTTATACTTGGCTCAAAACAAAAGAACAACCCCAAATGTTTGAATTCTTAGTTGTGCTCTCTCCATTGATCACTTCTGTCATATGTATGTACATTTAGTTCTTCTTAAAGTCCAGGTCCATAGAAAACTGCTGATACCTGGCCATAAATGGCATTCCTTAGTCAGAAATAATTATTCCAGTTCTTATTTGGATTAAAAAAAAATTAAAATCCTGTGAGTGATGACAGTGTGCTTGTGCAGTTTCCTTGGTATGTATGTATCACTGAAGGTGTCTGCCAGAACTTTTATAAGTCCTATCTCCCAAAGGTAGATTTGCTGTCACAAATGTGGGCACATGTGGATGGCAGCACATTACACCCACTCTGTCATGCTCCACTTTCTATCACTCAAACAATCTCAAAATAATGTGTTGTGTTCCCTATAGACATGGCATTAATGACTTCCTGCAAGTTCGAGCAGTGCTTAGTAACACATTTCACAACTGTAGAAACTACTGCTGCAGAACTGATTAACATTAATGACTACACTATATTCCTGATTAAAAAAAATTAAAATAAAAATTCAGTCATTTTATCTCATGAATGGAGTATGTTTGTTTTATGGACTATATGACAGAAAGCACTGCAAAGAGAAGGGATATTCAAAAGCTGGAAGGTTGAAGAATATAAAAGATTTTTTGAGATATGTCTTATTAAATTGATATTTTTGCAAAATTTATTTCCAGTTTTCCTTTTATAGAGGTTTTTCTCGATGCTTTTGAGCAAGTGATGCCATTTATGTTTGTATATGTAGTCAGGGATCTTATAAAATGTGCAAAGGCTGGGTTCATGCTGAAAATACTAGCTCTACTGATGCTAATGCTATACATCCAAATACTTGATAGGAAAATATGAGAGAAAAAAAAGTGCAAAATATGCTGTCACTAAGTCTACCATATATCTTCCTCCACTCTGTCATGCAAGGGACCCTGTTATTCTCATATTGGAAACCTGTATAGACGGGAAAATGCAATGAAATTTCTTAAAAAAAATAACAAGGAAAACAGATTAAATGGCTTCACAAGTTTCTGACCTCTTTAGTTCTCATGTCCAGTGTATTGTAGGACTCCTTGTCTGCTTGCAAATTCTATTGCCTTCACGTATTTCACAGGTCAAAAGCCTAGGGGTACTGAGATTCCATATTCCAAACTCCTTTTATCTAAATATTTTCTATCGAACTGCACCTGTTGTAACCGTGTTAGTGATGAATTTTGCTCAAGTGACAAACTGCCCTGGGGTTCCTGAAGAAATACTTCAGCTAAACTATTATTGGGCATTCTTAAACAATCTCTCTGGGGTGTCATATCTTTCTCACGGTTAGGGCTACTTGAGCATAATCTTTATTCTTTTACTTTGAGCTTATTTCAGAAAACCTTCAGTGGAACTTAAGAAGCTGAGTATTTGAACTCACCCTTTTTACAAGTCTCAGAGCTATATTATGAGGAATCCTGAAGTGCTGTTCCTAAGGACAGTTTTTTGTTGCCAATCTTGTTGAACCACCACACTAAAATGAATTGTATAAATATAATCACAAAGTTCACAGAATATTCTGAGTTGGAAGGGACCCCACAAGGATCATCAAGTTCAACTCTTAAGTGAATGGACCATACAGGGATCAAACCCATAACCTTCACTTTATTAACACCATGCTATAACCAATTGAGCTAATAGTATTTTGGTTAACTCTCTAGTCTGTACATGTTTTACTGTAGTAAACTATAAGTCAATTTTATTAACCATATTTGTAGTTCCACCATTCAAATAAGTAATGTTAACAATTGTAATGGTGTTTTCATAACTTCTCTTTGATTTATTAATAATAAGAACTATGTGCTGGAAAGAATTAGAATAACTATCTGTTTTTCATTTGACTTATTTATGTGACAACTGCCATTTGCAAACCCCCCATTTCCTTTAAGCATAACACCCTAGATAACATCTTCAGTAGCATCTCCTGCATATTAAATACTTCTAGTTAGTTGAATAGATAGTGTTTTGTCCCCTTTGCTGAATTGTTTTCTTTCAGGAAGAAGAATTGACAGTGAACATGTACTGGTTTGATGCTTTACTGTTTGTCACTGAGACTGTAAACAAAGTCCTGTTTCCCTACATTCAGGAGAAACAATGTATAAAGGACAGTTTCCTATTTAGAAATCCAAATCTCTTTTGCCAGTGAGAATTCTGCTCAAAGGTAGCTTTCTTTCATGGCTTCTCCCCAGGACTACTGCTTGTTTGACTTTCTCCTGTGACTCTGCTTACAGGCATACACAGCTGCAACACATCCATCCTGCAAACCCCCATATTATTAGGAATCTGTTACCAGGGAAACCATTTTCCTCATACAGCTTAGGTACTCATCAGCTGTACCAGGTACTCGATCCCTATGGCAATAGCCTCCACTTTTTAACTATCACTGCAATAGGGTAGATTTAAATATTCCTGCTACTTATCATGAAATAACGACGCTTACCGCAGCTGTCCACTTTAATTATGTCTATGACTGCCAGCAAGTAGTCTTCTAAAGGCAGAACAATAATACCAGGTCAGTGAATGCATGGAATAGATGTCTTAAATGTGTTTCATGTGGGTTTTGCTCCAAAAATGAAGGACTCTTTGGTGTGAAGAGTAGAAAAACATCCTGATCCAAAAATGTCTGTACATAGCATAAAAAAGTAAGACAGTCATGACAACTACACTGTTCGTGTGGTTTGTAAAGAAAAAAAGTCTTAATGATTCTATTGCTCACAGAAAGATATTCTGCTTAAACTGGTTAAAAGTGAAGTTTCATTCATTTATACATTTAAGAGATCATGTGTCACTATCACAAATCAGTGTTAGATCTTTGTGTCTGTGTTTGCAGACTAGAAAATACTTACATATTTTCATCTGTAACAAATATAGCCAATGTTCCCATAATAACCAAACATATCAGTTTTCAGGGTAGTGATAGAATATGAGTAATTCTCATCTTACATTACAAATACTGAAAGAAATAAAAATCGGGCTATTTATCTAATTGATTAACGTGATAACTCACACTTCTATAAACTCATCCTTGCTTTGTTCATTACTAGTTTCTGTTCAGTGAATGGCAGGGAGTAAGTAACGCACAGTGTGCCCTTTCCAAGCTCTTTCTAAGCACACTGAATACGCTGTCTTTTGCTCTTGGAAGTACAGCACATGATACAGCCAGTTCCCAATTAGAAAATTAAAATATAATGTGTTCTATTTCACAGTATGCCAGGTATGAAAATAATATTTCTACAATCAACAGTAGTTGTAATGAGGTAAGTTCACTGTCATACTGGATTTCTATTACACGCATTGTCTACATTGACTGATTAAATATAATAGTTACTAAAGAAATATCATTGCAATTCTGCTATTTCTCTCTTTGCTATCCCAGCATATTATTCAAAGGACCCAAAGGTTGTTTTTCTGTGTTTTGGTTTATTTTTCCTTTTTCTTTTTGTTTGTTTGTTTGCTTATTTGAATTTTAAATGAGAGGATAGAGAAAATCAAACACCTTTTCCTCCAATATTCTACTGAGGCTGTCGTTTTTCAGTGTTTTAAAATAGAAGTAATTTAAAAACATTCAACCTTAAGTCACATTCTCATTTCAAGGGTTCACTGGGCAACCTGTATCTACGCTATTCTTTCACAAAGAAGCAGTTAGTTAACCCTAATTTTAGATGTCCTGGCAACTCTGTTTGTTGTACAAAGAAAGCCCTAGTCTACTGGTCTTTTTCAGTTAGGGTTACTTCAATAGATCACAACCACAACAATGTCTTCTCTGTTGTCTTCTTTTTTTTTCAATAATCAGGGACCTTCAGCACTTTGAATAGTGGAGCAGTTTTCTTTGATATAATATGCATTTTTGTTTTCCTTTTTTAAAGAGATTACATCCTTCTTTATTAGCATCATAATTACCTGAATTTAGCCTTTTTATGCAGATTAATTTGCCATTTACTCATGAACTTTCAGTTTCTTCCCTTTGTTCCAAATACTTTTCCCAACAGCATATGGACTTTTGGGCCAAAAGTATATGAAACAGAAGTGTATGAATCAAAAGCATACGACAGTTTTGTCAGCAGTTCTTCTCAATTCTCAATTACATTTCGCATCACTGTTATTTTCCACCTATAGTAATATGCAGCTGATTTGATTCACAGATAATTTTCCTTTACATTATTTTTTCCCTTTAACCATTTAACATAACCAGAATTTCCTCTAGATAGTTGTAGCAAGTCAACCTGAGCAGTGGTTATTTTGCCTGCCTGGCTATGAGATGTTCCTTTCTTTTGCTTTCTCTAGTTGTAGCTAAGTGAGTTTAAGTGAGAGAGGAACATACAGGTTGGGTTAAAAGAATTGCCTACCAAGGTGACATAAATAGGAGGCTGTGGACAATGTTTCAGAAAACAGTATGCACATCCCAAGCTCAGAATAAATGGTCCCTCCTTTGTGACTGCTCTCACAGAATGAAAAAGACCTACTTTACTTTAAGTGAACTCTTTCTATGACTGTGTGGTGTATTCTGGGTGCCGTAACTGAATTTCTCCACGCGCATTGCTGGTGTAGTTTAACCCCAGCCAGCAATCAAGCCTCACGCAGCCACTCACTCACTCCCCCTTCAGTAGGATCAGGGAGAGAATCAGAAGGGTAAAAGCCAGAAAACTTGGGTTGAGATGAAAACAGTTTATTAGGAAAAATTTGTGCAAACAAGCAAAGCAAAACAAAGAATTAACTCACTGCTTCCCCCAGGCAGGTAGGTGTTCAGCCTCTCCAGGAGAGCAAGGTCCCATCACACATAACAGTGACTTGGGAAGACAAACATCACTGATCACTCCAAACTTCCCCACCCCATTCCTCCTTCTTTCCCTCACTTTATATACTGAGCATGATGTCATACGGTATGGAATGTCCCTCTAGTTGGTTGAAGGTCATCTGTCCTGGCTGCATGTCCTCCCAACCTCCCATGCATCCCCAACTTCCTTGCCAGCATGGCAATACGAAAAGCAGAAAAGGCCCTGGCTCTGTGTAAGCCCTGCTCAGCAATAATAGAAACATCTCTATATTATCAACCCTGTGTTCAGCACAAATCCAAACATAGCCTCATACCACCCACTTTGAAGAAAATTAACTATCCTAGCCAAAACCAACACAATTGCTCAATTTTCAAAATAACTAGATAAGAAGAAAGATAACTGATCTGCAAATTGAGTCTTTTGGAGATAATAACAAATATCATAATTCCTAACATAGTTCATCACACTCAAGAGGTATCCTGACCTTATTTATGAGACTTAGTAGCACCAGGAGAAATCATTATAAGCATTAACAAAGAAGAATGATGTTCTGCAAAATGCTCTTAAGTTCAGGGGAACCAACAGGATCTGTCATTCTAGAATATGGTCACACTGGCAGAGAGGTGCTTACCAATCCTGGAGAACAGGTGTGCTACTACAACACTTTTTTTTTTCCTTCCATACAGCAATAAAAAGATGAAAAGAAGTTTTACAGGGTTTCATGAGAATTGAGCTGAGCAAGTGAAAAATGTTCTATGTTATGTTCAGTCCACGAGAGATGACTGAAAAGTACGGCAGGTCCTTAAAAAATACAGCCTGTGTTTGAATACCTCCCTATTAAATTGTGAGGATACAAGGTAACTGACTTGGGAAGAATTGAACTGAAGTTGGAGTTTCTTTTTGATTATATTACATAAATTTATTATTTATTTTTTGGTGATGAAAAGTTTGAAATAACATTTTGCACAGAATAAATTATTATGGAAAGTTAAAGGAACTTTTAAAAGAGACAGATAAATCAGAAAAGGATATGACATTTGCAGATTTAGAGGTTTCAGTGACATTTCCTGGACAAGCATGAAATATTGATGTGTATCTTTTGGACATCATCTTACATTTCCCTGAGTTTCTGCAAGATCTCATGGTATTTGTAGTCTAGACTAGGAGGCTAGTTCCTAAAAGAGAAGGATGATATAGCTACATGTGTTAAACCTACTATAACACTTCAGGAGCATTCAATAGTATTGATATTCAATTGATTGACCTTGACATTAAATAATTAATTCAGTTTGTCTAATGAGGATCCAGAAAAGGAAGACACACAGACTGTGCACATCACAGCACCAAGATACTGCACAAGAAAACACCTTGTTCTGGGTCCTGTCATTGTTTTGTAATGTTTTAATGATTTCAACACTTCAGTTATAGGGGTGGCAATTAAAATAAAACTGAAAAGGTGAATGTAGGTTGGCATAGAAATTATAGAAAGTAATTTCTGTCTTGCATTTATTTATATATCACAAAAATGACTAGAAATATCTTCTGGACATTTTTTGTTAAGGAAACAGCCAAATTTGATCAATGTAGAAATCCTGACTACCAGGATTTTTGCACTGAATTTTCTCACTGCAGAATTATACATAAAGGGCAGAGGCATACCCATGAAACTTCATGAAATCACATGGCTCTCTTTGTGCTTGTACTGCCTTTAGGTAACGCCAGTCACTTGATGCTTTCCTGTAGTGTTCCCTCCAATGACCTCAGAGGAGAACATCCATAGAGTATGTGAAATCTGTTGGGGATCAGGGTGAACAAAGGGGAAAAGAAGGCCAAAGCATTGGACATCCATGCATCCAGAACTGGTGGCAAAATCTATGTTAGCAAATAGTGACCCTGGTGGTAGAGGTTGGAAGGCTTTCATCATCGATCTTCAGTTATAGCTGCTCTGGAAATTAGATTTCAGCTTGAAATAGTGGCATTTCACTCCCTGTTGTTCTAAATGGGAGAGTGATTGCGTATTTATGGAAAATTACTATCACAGCTATTCTCTGACTTCAGACACAGCAGATTACTTGAGAAAGAAAAACACATGTAAGCAATGCCTTTAGAAGCACATCTGAAGCCTACGCATAGAGTGGGCTGAAGATCACAAAGAAAGGATTTAAAAATTATCCTAATGCTGTGTTAAATCTTTGAAATGCAGAAATGGGATGAGACTTTTAAATGGAATGAAGATGGATGACTGCAGAGAATTTTTCAGAAGTTAACTCTAAATAAGATTCAGATATCACATGCTGCTGTAATAACAGTTAAGTAATAGTACAAATCTTTGAGCATTTAAATAACTTTAAAAATCTGCATATCCTTCTAAAATCACCAAAAATAAGTAACATGAGTTTGGACTGCTCCCTTTACAAAGAGTTCAATTATACTATTTTTAGTCCTGAAGGTCCATTTCTCTACCCTTGCTGAAGATATGCTCCTGTGAGCTGTCTTGTCCCTTTGGGTCTTATTTCAATACACACTGAACATGTGCTTTAAAGTCACC
The DNA here is from genome assembly GCF_001715985.3 of Manacus vitellinus. NCBI lineage: Eukaryota > Metazoa > Chordata > Aves > Passeriformes > Pipridae > Manacus > Manacus vitellinus. Next base: position 4,148,911 of record NW_021940917.1, on the reverse strand, counting down.
TATTTGGTACTCAGAATCAAAAAAGGATTTTGGTTCAGAAGCCAATGAGTAGCTTTCATTTTTATATTTCAGTTTGTGCCAAACCAGTCATGATTTCCTTCGAAAGTCACTTCTTATTTTGCGAATTTGAGAGAGAATTTTTACTACCCTGTGGCTTAGTGCACCTAGACAGTCCCAGAGCATGAACACTAAGAGCTCTGAAGCTTATATAATAATAACTGGATGTCATGGCCTTCACTCACGTGAGCAGCTCTCCCGAGTGCAATAGGACAATATCTTATATACAGCAAGAGTAATGTTACAGAGGTGGCCAACCTTTTGCTGGAATGGAAAATGTGGCCAGGTCCCCATGGTACATGGAAGAATTGTACAAGAATGCCACATTTTTAGAGCTCACAGAGTGGAAAAGGAAACAGTGACATCAGAGGATTTTTGTTATCCCTGGCCTAGCTTTATCTCTACATTGATAGCTCTCCACGATGCTTCATTATTCAGTGCAAATGGAACAACATGATGAAGCTGCTTTCTATTACTGTTAGCACAGCTCAGAAAAGGTTAAATGGGCAACTGCAACACTATATGTCTCTGTCTCCGAAGAAAAAACCTAGGACACAGGAGCATGGAAAGTACTTAATCTCCCTTTCTACTTTTCTCTTCCCCTTCATGCACAGACTTCACATCTGTTCCAAAACATGTGTGACAGCTGTATAGATATACTGTTCCCTAGCAATAATCTTTTAGTTTCTCAAGGCAAGCTCCAATATTTCATGTCACTCTGAAAACAGTGTTAAAAAAAATATGAGAACTACTTTTGTTCCACTAACCTTTATATCTGCTCATGTCCATCTCTTTTATTCCCCCCTGAATCCTAATCCAAATAATGTTTTACACAGTAAAGTTTAAGCTTTGAGCAGAAAAAGAATTACAGAAAATCTGAACTAGCCTATTTTTAAATATTTGAATGAAAATGTGGGCAGACTAAGATATTTTTTCATTTCTCTATAGGAAATAAAAATTAGCAACTACAACATAACTGAAAGCTGTCTCTAAGAAGCGCATGGTTGTACTTGTTTAAAACTTAGTTAATATCTCTTCTGCAGTAATACATGAAGTACATAATTGTAGTACTCCTTTATTCTTTTACAGTAGTAGTAAATAATAGGCATATTTACAAAGATTATTACTTTTTCAATGAATATCCATAGATGAGGTCCCATCTGCTAAGTGCTATATGAAAGGGAACACCTAGGATCTCAGTTTCCTAAATAAACAGAGCTGATGCAAACATTTTCCTTATTTGTTCTCCAAAAGCTTCTAGTGTCACAAGCCAGTTTAAACCAAGATGAGAAAGTTAAGATAGCAAGTGTTGGGTGCTAGGTATCAGTTCTAAATGCACCTTATATGATTGCAGGTCATCAACCATGCTTCAAACACTTTCAAAAAGACATATTTTTTTTTTATGTTGCTATAAGTACAACCGGTAAATGCTTCAGAAGCAAATCTGCAGTCCTTCATCCTTTGTGGGGATGAAAGTTATAGGCTTTGGCAGCAGCAGAGATGTAACATCACTTAGCATGGCAACAGCTTTCTTTCATCCTTGTTTTAAAATGAAGTCTTTAATAAGTCACGAGATCTACCCTGAGAGTAAAGGCTGAAAAACTCTTTTCTAGTAAAGTAAATATATAAATAAAATGTTGCATCAGCAGTATTTGTTGGTTGATGCTTGAAGTTCAGACATAAGAAGGTCTTTAATGCTTTCAGCATCTCTTGATCACTAAATTCTGAAGCAGTCACAACACTTAGAGTTTCTGAATTCTAGTCAAAGTCTGACGGAAAGTGACTGGGTTATCTTATATTACAAAAAATTATAAAAAATTTACACATACTTTCAGTTTGGCAGAGTGGGAATTGACAGGAAGGAACAGCTCACTTGAAGGAGGTCTGTGCATGAGAAGCTGGGAACCAAAGGATCAAGCAACTCTCCCCCAGTGCGTGGAGAGGTATTAATAAGCTATATATGCCTTCTTTTAATTTCCTTCAAATTCCTCATTGCTTCGGTAGTCCCTCTCTCTCCTTCCATTCTACCTTTTCTCTTTATTCTTTCGTAGTACTTATTCATGCATTGCCATTTCAGAAATGTCAGTTTTAGACCTTGCTACAGGTGACCTTAACTCTGGTTCTGTCACTGAAGAGCACAGTGAAGCTTCTGTTGTAGTCTTAGAGTACTGCTTATATGCTGTGATATTTTGTTGAAATAGTGAATTGGTAAAGATAGGTGTGTGTTTGTGTGAAAAAGTCAGTTTAAAATAACTGAAAGTGAAACAAAGATGAAAGTGAAAATTTGCGTGTGGATTGTTTTGCATTAGCAGTTACCTACTCCTATGATCATCAGATGATGTTATTTTATTTGGGCTTGAGTGAGATACACTAGGTCATTCACCAGAAACTAAGATTGAGTAGAGATGAAGATAAGAAAGTCCAAGTGCTCTTCTGACTTTGTTGTATGCATTGACAGGATGGATTAACCTCTCAGGGACAATACCCATAAGTCATTCAATTAACCGACTTTCTGTGGTGAGAAAGTCCTTTTAAGACAAGGTAACTTCCTGTGTTAGGCCAACTTTGGTTTTGTCCCAAATCTGATGTAATAAGCACATTTAAATCTAGCAGTCTTTCTGAGGGAAAAGCATAATGAATTACTTGTGAACAAAGGTCTCTTTGGTTTGGATCCTTGAGTTTGGGTAACTGTCAATTCAGAATTGATCCCTTTCTAATGTTGTTAATAAACTTTGTAAGAAAATACTATACTTGGAGTAGCAAGTGTGAAACAGAATTTTCAAAGATAACATTAAGAGAGTAGTTTCTGTTTTCAGTGAAAAGTAATTAGAGAAGAGAATTTTTTTCTTTGTAGTTTGTGTTTATTTATGTTAGTAAGTAGGTTCAGATGCTGGTGTATGCTCTACTGATATTCCTTTCCCATGCAAAAGAAAAAACACCAGGTCACGGCATCGCTACTGTTTCCCTACACTTACATGGAAATTCCTTAGCTTTTGTTTAAACTAAAATATTACATTACAGCCTACAGCTGAAAACTCCATGCTCTCTGTTGAAATTTATTTTTCTCACTGATGTTTTTCTTTTATTTTCTGATTTTCCTTTCACAATGTCAAAAAAAAAAAGGTATCTTAACTTACAGAAGAATATATTAAAAATTTTCACTTTCTTTATTTTCCAGACTCACCTGGAGTCTTTCTCAGACAAACAAGTAATACACTTCACAAAGACTGGCAAGGTAAGTTGATATGATTTCACTACAACTTTTAGCTTTAGACCTATCAGTTATTACAGATACTTCCATAACTTAAAGTACACAAGAAAAACAAATAAGAATGTTTGCTGTTTTCCGTGTCTCTAGAAGGAAATGATGAGGGTCAGTTGACTATCCAGTTTCGTTAGTGCTATTTTATTTGTATTAAGACCAAAAGAACTGCAAACTATAAGAAGAGAGAAAGGAGACAAATGCCTGTTGATCACATCAAAATAAGTCAAAATGAATGTTTGGATCTGTAAATTCAAAATACATGCTCCACCTAAAAAAAAATTGACTATGTCAGTTGAAATGAGAAAATAATTTTATTTAGCCATTTGATTTTGGTCTCACTGGAGACAAAGGATTTTATTGCTTCTATGTAATGCATTTTAACACAAGTAAGTGTAAAAGGGAGACCCATCACAAAAGTACTATGTAGTGAACAGAAGCAAAGATGAAATCAAAGAAAGATACCTTCAGGTGTTAGAAAAATAAAGGTAATAAGATCTTCTACAAGCTGCATCATATACATATGACACAAATGCCAGGCTCTTGTAGTGGTTAAAATGCTGTGCTCTGCAGGGTTTTGTTTGTGGAACTGTCTTTCAGTTGTAAGTGCCCTCAAAGCATACTGAAGACAGACTTAATAAGAAATTGCTGTGAGACTAGGGGAACAGTGTGGGAGAAAGTCAGGAAATAGGTCTGTGGGAGGATAACACAAAGGAAATAGGAGGGCAAGTAGAGGTGACTTTTTTATTTTTTTTCCATTGGTTTCCCTGGGAGAAGCATCTGGACCGAGCCCCCCCCCCACCCCCCCCATACCTTTGGTTTTGTGGAGGTGGTGATGGGTTTATGTGCTTCTTTCAGCTGCAGATCAAGCAGGGTGTGCAGCATCCTACTGCTCTAGGGCAGTGGCTGGGAAGCAGGAGGGACTGGGTTATGCGAAATAACATGCAGCTGGCCAGGAAATTTGGTTGAGAAATACTTCTGATTTCCCACAAAAAACTTTCCTGCTTTGTGGAGTGAACCCCCAGTGCCTTTGCTGATGCTTGGGGTGCAAAATATGCACACCCTGCACTCCTGACAGTCCACCTGGCTTGATTTTCTTATGAAAATTCCGTTGTTAAACACACCTCTGTCTCTGTTTTTATTCATTGGATGCTTCACCTTAATAACACTGTAGAATAAACATTATCATGTTTTATACTACAGCATTTACAAAAGCATGTTATATGCCTTTGTGTAGTAGTACACAAATCTGAACAAACAGATTTGTTGTTGACCATTGAGGTGGGTTAATAGAAATTAATTAATCCTTATTTTTGTATTGTCAACCATTTCATCTTCTTTAGCCAATAACACTGAGATATATCACCAGTGGTCTGATATGCACAATGCTGTCAGTGCCTGTGAATGTGCTTGACCCAGTGCTGTCCAGGGTCGTCATGGGTTGTGGGATCTCCTGACATTTCTGGAAAGCACAGAGCAATGCCATTTCCTCAGTTCCTGGGGTAAAAGCTGGGAGAAGACATAAGTGCACAACATGAAGCATAAGTTTCAAAGTGAAGGGAGATGGGAGGTGGTAGAAGTAGATGCAAAAATATGGGCTGGAATATTATACAGAAGGGTTGGGGTGGGGAAAAGTAATTGAAGAGAAGGAAAGAGACAGAAAGATTTATGATACCAATTGTGCACAGTGAAGGTGACAGTGGGAAAAGAAGAAATCTATTGCTAGCCCTTGGATCCCTGCACTTTTTTCCTGAGTTGTATTTCAAATTAACTTTTGTCTGAGATGGTTGACAGGTACTTCAATAGTGTGGACACTGTAAGGTCACTTTTTTTCACTGTGGTCCCAGTTGAGATGCCCCTATATACTTGAGTCCTTATATACTTCTCCAGTAACGCAAAGGAAATGCATCAGTGGTCGTCACACTGTAATTGATGTGTCAGTAGTTCAGTTCTCAGCATGGATATCCATGCACAGCCACTGTAAAAAGGAAATAATCACTATAGGGACAGATTTTGTTTTCTCTCTCTCTCTCTTTGTTTCTTTTTTTGAACATAATTATTTAAAAAAATAATCTATAAGCAGTGAAATAATAGATAACACTATGAAAAATACTTTCATGAGACTATTTTAATGATAACGGTGTAAAAAAACACTTTTATTAGAGTGACTTTAAAATATAAATATGATAGTGACCAAAGTATTAGTCCTATGGATTTTGTTTGGATTCCTGGGAATTAACTTGTCATGTTCATTTGAAAATGTTCTATATCACCTAATAAAGAATCATCATGGCTCTAAGAAGTGTCTGATCTTCTGACTGTTATAGAAAAGATAACAATTGTTTCAATTATTTCTTACAGTAAGAATTCAAGAGAAAAAAAATGGATGGTTTCCATCCTGAACACTTATTTGTCCCAATGACAAGTCCCAATTTGTCCCTCAAATGCACCTTCAAAACAAACTATTTTTAATTTGCACAAGCCTCTTACTATTAATTAAATACTAATTCTTCAAATATGCAAGCATAAAACTGTTAACTGTGTTGGTATGAATATTTCTTGTTGCAGGAGAGAGTTGAGAGACTAAGTGAAAATGAAGATAGAAAGAAAAAAAAGAATGAAAATCCAGAGTGAATTCCATGGGAACTTAAAAAGTTTCTGGGATACTTATGTGCGAATGAAGGTACTTAATTGTAAGGTGTCCTCAGTGATAAATGGTAACCAAAATATGCTTGAATAAATTCCCCATTATAAAATGAGAAATTATGTCATGACTTTGCCCTTTCCATTGCTCCTTGAGAAAGGTGAACATCTCTAAAAAAAATTATACCACCAGAGCTTCAGGTCTTTTGCACTGCTAATAAACAGATGAACTGAGAAAACATTATCTCTACAACCTAAGAAATGCCAAAGCTCAGCTACTTAATAAAATAGAGAACAAAGAGAGAAAGTTTTAAAATTATTAATCCTAAAGGATGTATTTCCCCAGTAATTCAGTTCTGCAAAGAAGCAATCATCACTGCAAAGAAGTACAGAAAAAAAATAATGTAACTTGTTTTCTCAGCAGATAAATTTGAAGTATGTATTTAAAGTACATGTATGTCCCCCTTTAGTTCAGAAAAAATGACAGAAATACGCAGTCCCGGCTCAAAACAACCCATGACAAACTTTGCCTTATGGTAAGATATGAAAAGCTACCACAAGCTATGCTGTGCTACTTGATGTCAAGGCAACTTGTTTGCCAGCGTCTTATACCTCCACAACAGCAGGAATTTTGTCAGCTGAAAATGCCCACATTATTCTGCTAAGGGTGTTTGCAACTGTAACGGACTCTGGATACAAGAAGAATTTGATTTTTGGGGCAAACTAGTATGTTTTGTTCCCTAGACAACACAGTGGAATAAGTGGTAGGTTCACAATCCTTTTCACACATTTGTAAGGACAACAATCCTAGAAATAGTATCATGCCCTGGACAGAAGGAAATAAAAGAGCAGAAAGACAAAGCAGTCTCTCACAGTCTGTCCAAGGGCAGAACCTTGCTTGTCCCATGCCAAGCAAACCATCTGAGGATGTAGGATGTGTCTCTGTGGCCAAGAGGCCCCTCTTGACATTTCTATCTCCGCTATCAGAAGGCAATATATTGAAAAATAGTTACATGATAGAGAGCAAGCCCTTTGTATCATTGCCCAATTCCTTCCAATTTCTGTGCCTTTTCAATCAATGATGCAAGTTACTCATGTGGCAAATAGCAGTCATTCTAGATCAAAGGACATTTATCTGGAAATGTCATTGTTTCAATGACTGCTTGAATGGAATTGTAAAATAAGCTTCAGCTAGTATTCCATTGTTCAAGAAAAGGTTGCCATGACTATTTTTCTATCTAGTGTGGTGCTGGGGAATGAGAAAATATGTAATGAGAATATTGTCTCATTATTCTCATTCACACATGTTCTATTTTGCGTTAATTAACGTACACAGAAAAATAGGTCACTGGAAAGATCATTTTTATGGTAAAGACTAGGTCTAGAAATAAAAAAAAAAAGTTTATTTGGTTCAGTACATTTTCCTGCAGTTCTGTATGTGAAGTAGATGCTCAGACCTCAAAGTAATGTTTATTGATGATTTGCCCATTGTAAATTTTTTGACTACCTCAGCATATAAAATGCTGTGATGGTCTCTTTAATCTAAGAATATTAAACTGTAAAATGCGTCTACAGGAATAGTTTATAGAACTTCTTGTATAACTACAGCAGGTTTATTCCAAGAATACATATTGCAGATAATCTTTAAATTTGCTGAAAGTGCTTGCTATAGAATATAATAAAAATCAATTGTAGAAAAGGAAATCAACTGCAGCATTGCATAAAAAGGCTCTTGCTTTGGAAAACCAAGGTTTTATTGTCTTGCTGTAGGCAAGGTATAATGTTAGCAATAGTAAATTCTCTGTTGCTGTAACTTATACTGTTCTGCATAAATAGATCCAAATAGTGATGTCTCTGACTAGATGATATGAGTTTAGGTAAATCACAAAAAACACTTACAAGAAAAAGGTTTAAATAGGCCATGGAAAATTAATATTAAATTTCCTGTCGTCTCCCTCATTACTTTGTTAGATGACTTGTATTAAAAGCAGTGAAGCAAAGAATCAGTAACCTGGGCCTTTGCCATTTCTGCAGTGCAGCAGATACACATATCACAGAATTTATACAGAAATTATGTATGTTGAGCATGCTTTCCTGGAATATAAGTGCAACAGACTAGAAATTATGACTTTATTGTGATACTTCAAGGTTCTGCTTTTTGAAATTATCCCTGAAAGCCATTGTTATTAAGATGCAGAACTGGTAGGTATCACAAGAAATATTCCTGCACATACGTTATCCTTAGATGAGGTTGCATGTCTATATTTATAATGTATGTCCACTTAAACCTGTGATTGCATAAACTGTTATTCACAGAGACATGGAAGCTGTATGGGACTACATCTGATTAAACAGAAATAATTACTGTTTTCCGGAGTTATTTAGTTTTTTAAAAAATTATTACAAGGAAAAATATTTTGACTGCTGGTCTTAAAAATTGTGTTGCTAGAACATGCAGTTTTTTTCTGAGAGTATAATTGAAACCCAGCTTTGGCAATGCATAGTCTTGCTGAGAAACCTCATTTGAGGTAATTGGAAAAAAAAGGACACGTAGGCTAGAGGAATTAGATGCACCATGAGATGCTGGTTTCAGTGGTGAATCTTGAATGCCTCCTGGAACTTCTGGAGCTGTTCCTGTGCAATCACTTTTGTCAACACAACTGTTTGTGTGTGGAACTGCATCATCAAACAGGTAGGAAAAGATAATCCAAGAAAATGTTGAATTTTTTGCCTTTCTTTCATTGAGCTGTTTTCAAAGTAATTTCAGTCCCTCTGAAAATTATACTGCTATGGTAAATGAAATTAAAAGGTGAAGTCACAGAAGAAATGGAACCTCTTCATCCACCTTTGCCGCAAACTCCAGACCCTTGCAAGTCAATACCTTGAGAACTGGACCCAGCCTGCCAATATGTTTAATTTTAAAACCAATATTACATTGTTATTCACAGTCCCTCATTTTCCAAAACTGGAAGGAATTCCTTGGGTCGGTGTTTTAAAACTTAAAAAATAATTGTCATGATATTATAGGTTGGGTATGGGGAGAATTACTTCATTATTTAAAAGAGAAAGAATAACTCTAAATTACCCACAAATTTTCTTTGGTTTAATTTTAGAAGAAAACAGATGTAATCTGATCTGTAAGACCAATGGTTAGAAGTACAAGTACGAATCTTTCTTATTAGAGAGAAAAAACCAAAAAAGTTAGACAAAAAGTTTAACTTGAATTATAAGAAAGAAATTTCAGGTTTTTCTTATTGTTAAAGGTAGTAAAGAAGACATGGGGAGAGGACTCTTATTTCTACTAGACAATTATGGTCACAGAATATTTTCTTACTACAGTTACCTTATACATACCTTATGAAAACCATATGTACATTTACTTAATTGACAGGACCTTGGGAGCTCTTGTCCTCTATTGTTATACATGTAGTGGAGTTCCAGTTTTTGCAGAACTGCATAAATGCATTAGCTGATGGACTGAAATTACTCAGAAGTGCCACTATTGGCTATCACTTAGTAGTTCCAGTTATCAAATCACGTCACCTTGCTAAAAATATCACATGACATCTACAAATTCAGTGAAGGAGACCATTGTATGTGATTTGTTACTTACATTGAAATACACCTATTCATAAATATGGTCTTATTGTACTCTTCATCTTTTTTAATATGCAAGCATATGCAAAACTCAACACTGCTCACAGGATATGCTTTTAATCCTCCAATGATTCAGATGTGATGTTTTCATTACTTTAATTCCTTTTCATCTCCTAGTCTTAATTTTTTCTTCCTTTGCTTCTCCCTACCTTTTTTTCCTCCTTTACGTTTTAAAAGCTGTGAAACTTGTGTATAATCTCTTCTCTTACATCAAAGTCTCATGTTACAGAAATCTGTAAATAGACCAGGCATAGATGAATTGAAAAAGAAAGGGAGTATTACCTGACTCATGGTGAAGATGGATCAGCAATATGCCCTTGCAGCAAGGAGGAGATAGCAGCCTCCTAGTCTGCACTGAGAAAGCATATCTAGCAGGTCATGAGCTCTCTACTTGGAATGTTTCTTCCATTTTAACGCCAGTTTACTACTGACACTGAAAATCAAGCGCAGTTTCTTAAAAGTGTTTGGCTTGTAGTCTGGATCTGTGCCTAAATTTAAGTATTTTTATGGAACATCCTTTTTAAAAAAATCATTGCTAATGGAAACTCCTCTGTTTAACAAGCTGTAATCATAGCTGCTTTAAACTTCCTGGTTTTCCTCCATGAGTCCTGCAAAGAGACTTTCAGACTTTTATCTGCAAGTTTCTGGTTGTGCAGGTAGAGTTTACAAAGGACTATAGGAAAAGCAAGGTAATAGAAAAAGATGGGACAAATTTAACTCTGTAAAATTTATAGGAGGTTCCCCACTTCTAAGGAGACACAAAACCTGTAAATGGTATTATACCACTCCACCTTAGAGACATCCCATGTCATGAAACACAATTGTACCGTGAAAGGCAGGGAAACTTTAGAGAATGTTAGGGAAGGAAATTTGCAGCAGACATCACCTGCTGTCACCAGGAGGCTTATCTCAGAGTGCATATTACCCACTACTGGCTGCTCTAGGTAATTTTCTAAATTTATATTTATAACCTAATTTGCTAAATTAGGTTATAAAATGCTTGGGAAGAAAGGCAAATAATGGTACTTTTTCTGAGAAAGATGCACTGATAGATTCTTAATCATTCTTATCTATGTAATATCACCTTAGTAACTGATGTATTAGAAAAGCAAATAAACCTAAAGTAAAAGGAATGTTGAAATTCACAGTACTCAATTTGATATCTAAAAGAAAGTCAACACGTTATCTTTCCAACTAGTAGATGCTAAGTTCACTATAAAATATCTCTAGGAGGTTTTCATACATTTCATACCTCGAATGTAAACTCTCCGTTGAAATAAGGAAGACAAATAACTAGCATTGACTATTGAAATAAGATCCCTGCTGTCCCATTCAGTCTTGCACAAAAGGAGAAAAAGTACATTTTTATTCAATAGTTACTCAATATTTATTCAACATAGATACCCCAGGTGGGGGAAGAGATTAGGAGATACAACCTTCCCCATTTGACAGGTAAATTAAGCATAATTTGAAAGCTGCAGTGAGAAATTCATTTTACTTTCACAGTGAATTTGTAATATATGATACAGTAAAATTAGAAGTGTTACTTACTCATATTATCTAACCAAAGACAAAAAGTTGCATACATTTCATCTATCTAGTTCATAGATTTCTTAGTTTTCCCAAAAGAACAAAAGCCATATATATGGTATTGAAAATATATAAAAAAATATATTTAAATATCTCTTTCTACATTATTACAAAGCCCTGGATGAACTTGGATCTATTGAGTCCTTCACGAGAAACTTTCAGGTTTGTTATTGCACTTTATTTCCTGTGTAAAACTACATTTTTCCCTTCCCCAAAATTAATATCTCTGCCTTTCCACTTTTCTTACTTATCTTATACATTCTTTCTTGTGATTTAGGTTTGTGTTTCCAGAAACTGATGAAAAGAAAAGAAGATTTAAGTATAAATTTGATGTTCTATTTTCATGAGAAACATTAGAGATACTGGGGTTTGTTTAGAGAAATAGAAATCATAAATGAAATCTTTAAGATTGATCAATATGGCCCCTTTTCTTTTGATTTTACTTCAGGTTGTTTCATCATTAAATGCAAATACATGAAAAAGACCCAGGCTTGGACACAATTCAGACTGAATCTGTTGTTAAGAATGCCCAGAAGCAATGTTACTGTGCTGTAGTTCCTGTGTAGTATCAAGAGAAAGGTATTTCAAAGTAATTTTTATTTCTTTACTTGGATGGGGTTGGTAAAATAGGCTTCTCTACTTTCCTCCTGCATCTCAACAGTAACTCGACAGTTACTGTAGTTTGATCGAAACAATCAAAAAAATTGAATAATCATTTTGCTAAATAATATTTGACTTTACATCTTTTATATATGAGTATTATATATGAATATATTTTAGGCTTGTCTTTCAAAAATTCCAGAAATTTTCTTTGTAGAGCCAAATTTTTACTTTAGGAGAAAGAAAATCTATAGAACACTTTAAATATAACCCTACTACTATTGCAACACTAAAATTTGCTGTTAGCAAGTCTAAACCAAGTGATTTGAAGAGCTCCCACATACTTTCTTCTACGCTTAAAGGATCATTGTTATTATAGAAACAGATCTTCCACACTTTTCGTAAGAAAATAAAAAGGTAACTCATTTTTAGATATGTTTTCACAATTTGGCAGCATAATGATGAATTCCATAAAGAGACTGTATGTTTCTAATGAAACTTGAATAAAATCTGTCTGTTAACTTTCTAGTGTTCTGAATTGTAGTAAACAAAGTGATGGACAATGCTATTTTTGCACTGGTATAGTAAAATGATGCCAACATAATCCTTAAAAATTCACTTTCAATATTCTCATGAGGGAAATACAGTTGAACATCTGCTTTAGTATTTCAGCAGTTATGTTCAAGACCAGCTTTGACAATGGGGAAACTTTAATTTCCCTTTTAAATGAAGGGAAAGTTACAGTTTAAACATCATTCTCAGCTTTAGCAAAATCTCTGTGCTTTCAGAAAGAAATCCTCAGTAGTACTACTGAACGCCATTTTCAGTGGTTTCCTCTTTCATTTTCAGTGAAAAATTTTCAAGGCAGCCAATATATTGAAAGCTGGAGATTGCATTGCTTCTGAGAACCCTGCTATCCAGGGTTTAATGTCTTGTTCATTACAAATTGTATTATTCTAACACTTATAAGATTGAGGTGGAAAAGTCCTATTAGACAATTGACACCATCAAAGCGCAAGATATAGTCTTGACAGGAAACATATGAAGTATTAGACTGTTGGTGAACATGATCAAATCAAGCTGAAGTACTTCAAACAGAATCTGTTAAGAGGAGAAAATTGTTGCAAAAAATATGACCAATGAAGATTTCACCTCTCTCGGAGGCAGCAGCTAGATTTTAAGAATTTGATGAGTGACATGAAGGGTTTGAATCTGCATCTGTTTTGATTTATCATCCACTGTACTGGAGCTGTTACTTCAGACTTGCACTTGAGATAGCTGTTGTGTTTGATTCATTCCCCACTGCTTGACATCTTGTGCATTTATGCTACTACTCAACCACAGAAATAATCTAACTATGTGTTTCAGTAGTTTCTCTAAGAAGATTCCAAATTTTTAGGTAATAAATAAAAAACAACTGTAAAAATAGTAAAATGAAGTGCCAATAATTTAGGGATTTTCCCACTAGAAAGCAAATAATATAAAATAGAGTTTCGTGGTAATGATTATCAAGGTGCAAGATTTTTATATATACTTAGTATTGATTATTTGTGTAGTGGAAAACCATTCAGATTAGAGAGTCATTGCTCTGCAGATTTTGCAACATTTTAAATTCGTACTCCAAAATTTTCAGAAAGGAGTTCAGAAACTGATTGATATCACAATTATCATTGTTCCTCCTGTCTTTTTGCAATGACTTGTGAGGAAATAATCTGAAGTGCTGCTGTAGGCCTATCACTATTGGGAGAAAGAGAAAACAAGAGAAGGATTAGGACCAGCTCTTCCAGATATAGATACTTTCCTCCACGAAGTCTTGCAGTTAAATTTTTTCTGGGACTTGGAACAACACAGAGAATACAAATATATTTGAGAACTATAAAGAAAAGGCATAGTCAAATGATTAAATGAATTGCAGACAGTATGGTTATGTCGAATCCATGAATATGTGTTGCCCTTCTATTCATTGAAATGAGAAGTTCAGGTTTAGCCTGGATAAACCTAATCCTGTCTTTGATGTACTTGTGCTGCAGTATTTAGAGATACTAGCTAAGCTAACAGAAAAAGGGAGTATATAGGTCAATCTTGTACTTAAAATTCTTTAAAAAAAATGAAAAAGTGACCTTTTTGTTCAGAAGAATACATTTCATAATATTGGTAGTAGCTAACAAACATGTTACAAACAAGGAATGAGAGAGTGATTTCAGCTTTACTGCAAAAACTATGAACATTTTTATGCAGTTCCCGTACACGAGACTTTTCTGTTGACATTTTCATTCTCCATTATTGCAGAATGGCTTAAAGACAAGTCTATCACCTACAGGATAAATTACAAAATCACTAAAGTAAACAGTTACATGCGGAACGTAACTCTCGTGTGTGTGTGTGCATGTAATAAAGAACCATATGCAACTGGCAGACAGAATGAAGTTGTTTGGCATGTGTCTAATGACAAGGTACAGTTGTTTGTGGCAAAAGAAGTGAAAACATTCTTATTTATGTTTTGGGGCTGAGTTGCTTCCTTGAACGTATTGAACTGCCCACAGTTTAGGGGAGTTTGTTGGCGCTTTTGTATCTTTTGGGGTTACTTGTATACGGAAATTTTGTTTTCATCCAAATTAAAATATTTTTTATTTTACCTTTTTCTTCATTGTTTCTAAGGTGCTTCAGTAATTTTCTTAATGATTTGTACAGGAAGCGACTAGGCAAGCTTATGTTAAGACATCTTTGTTGTATTCATTTAATTAGGAAAAGTTCACAGAGCTGATTTCAGGTTATGAATTGCTAAATTCTAATTTTGGTTTACCTCATGCTAAATTCTAAGGCATGCTAAATTCTAAGGCATTCTAAATTCTATAGCATTCGTTCTTGAACGTATGGTGTTTTTGCTGCACTGAGAATGCATATTTCAGAGGCTGCTGTTCACCCACTTTGATGACATAACATATGGTATCATAAACTATAATCTAGTACTTTATTGGTTGCACATTTTTCTTTAGGCACATTCAATCCATTGCTGAATATGTGAAATCTAATCCCTTTCGATGTTCAATAACAAACAGTGCCACAGATCATTTAATTTGTCTGACTTTATATAAAAGTTAATGCTAATCAAGGGAAGTAGGAAAAACAACATTAGGAGAATCTTCCCTCTGCCTCTGGCAATTGAAAAGTTCAGGGCTCATATTTGAATATGGTAGGAAATGGCATTTTGGTAGTCTTCTGTAAATGCCTTGTGTGTTCCTCATAAGAACTTGTTAAAAGCCATATTCATATAAGGTATACATTTTTATTTTCACAGAGTAGTAAATATCAATTTGAGTAGTAGGAGCAGTTATAACTTTCTTTAAAATTATCAGATTATAATTAATTATAATTAGATACTTGGTCAGAATTATGCTTTAGGAGGTAAGTTGCTTACTAGAGTCTTCTACTGCTGTATTTAATTCCTGATGCTATTTCATTGTAGACAACTTGATTTTAGATAATTGATGAATTTTGCCCCACAGAGATTTTAATAAGAATTTGTCATGTCTTAGACTTTGTATCTGAAAATCTGTCCTTGAAATATACATATGCCTTTGTGTATGTGTGAGTATATGTATAAATATAAAAATATATTTGTGAATTGAAGAAATGTTGGAATTTATAAATTTGAAACAATATTAACTCTTCCAACTCCTGTGTATTCAGTAGTTACATTTTTTTTACTTCATGATCATGTATAGTTTTTCAAACAGTGAAGGATATTATAAGATATCTTGGTAAGATATCTTGGTAAGTATCAAATGCATGAGATTTTGCTTTCTAGTTACATATTGCTTTATTCTTTATTCCTATAGTCTTTTTTAAAATTAATTTTCCTGTTATTTAAACCTATATTTTCTTTTAAGTACTGCATAATTTCCTTTGTTCCTCCTGTTTCTTAAGCTGAGGCATACCTGATGGAATCAGAAGTGAAAGAGAAGAAATAAACTCTGTGTCATGTAAGGGTCTGCAGGGTTTAAGCTGTTCCAGTATCACTGGACAGGTCCCATGACACCAGACTTCCAACTCAGCTTTGCCTGGGCACTTACTCTGCAGTGCTCAGGTTCAAAGGCCTCTTCAGGGTTGCCTTCTAAAATGCACCAGCTTGTTTTACATTTGTTTCAGATTTGTTCTCCAAGGCACTGATCCAGCAAAATTTTCAATTGATGATTCAGAGTTGTTTTAATTTAAACTGCTTTCATAAAAACATGATCACCTGGGAAAGTAAGAAGAGATAGAAGGCTTTTCTGAACATCCATATGCCAGGCAGCAGTTATGAAGATGGTATTGTAAAGACCTTGATGGAAAGGAGTTTTTCTGTGTTTTTGATTCCAACACAAGGATATGAGAACAGGATCCCTTACTGTTAACTCCTCTAGGGATGGTTTGAGAGGACAGAAGTCATTAGCTAGATCTCTGTCTTGCATACCGAGATATTTAACTGTGACCAAAAAAAACATTCTTTGTTAAGAAATCACATAATATATACTCTTTATCCAAATAACAAACCACCCACAAACTCTATATGAAACAGGAAAAGACTTAGAGGGCAATTTTGAGCTTGGTTGTAGTGCACATGGGAGAAGTATTTGTGTCTGTAAGGAGTAAAAATGAGTGAATTAATTTGTCACAGAATCTAACGAAGTCGGGAAGAATGAATATAATAAATTAAAAAGAATCACAAGAATCCTCTTTGGGTGCCTGTTTATTACAGTTCATTATACATTCACTACTGTAGAAAACCAAGAGACCTCTTCATACACACTGTGTTAGCTTATGGTTGGAGGTATGAGAACGTGGCTGTGTTTGATATTTTCACAGTGAAGAATAAATATTCTTTCAAAAATATGTCCAAGAAAAAAGATGTTTTTCCAAGAAAAAGAGCTATTGTGGAGTGGTAAATTAAGCTTTTTTTTCTATGGTTGTGTCACAGTTAAGTTGAACATATTTAGTTTACCTTATTTATCATATAGGACAATTAAACAGAGCAAAAATAGAGCTTTTGCTAAGTCATTCAGTTCTACCATTCCACACATGTCCCCTAACACCATCCTTAAATTACAGATGCATTCTGATTTTTTTAAAGGATAGAAAGTATATTATTTAAAATACTTTTGCAATTTTTATTTTTTGAAAATATTTCCAGAGTTATAAAAAGACCACTAAAACTTGACCATATTCTTAATGTTTATAGTGATTGCAATGAATTTTTTGGTATATTCCTTTTTTCTAACAGAAGACCTTTTGAATCAAGTGACCATTTTTATCAATCAGAAAAAAAAAAATAAAAACCCCAAACCAAAGAGTTTTTGAGGATAATGTCTGCTGAAGGCAAATTAAAATTTCAATTTGTCAACATCTTTAATATTTACTCTGAATGAAGATCATTCTCTGAATACCATCCTGAGTTATCTTACTGGAAAATAATTGCATCTATTGATTCTCCACTGAGGAAAAACTGATGAAACTATCTTGAAATCAATGATTACACCCTAAAATACAACATTTGGACTAACATTACAAGAGACACAAATCAAACACACCTTAATAATACAAAAGAAATCACAGAATATGGCAACTACTCAGAAAAGTTTCTGTTCTCCCTCTGCTCTCCTGCCTCTTCTAAACTCCTTACTGGGTGCTAGTAGCTGTTTTCCTTAGAGGCTTTGGCCAGCCAAGATCACCATCTCCAACCATCTCTTCCTGCGGAAGATAAATCATAGATTTTGTTCTGAAGTAAAGGGAATAAGAACAAAAAGCAAAAATCCAAGCACACAAAAACCGGGCAAGAAGGGAGGGACAGATCTGTAAAAGCAAAAAGAAAATTTACTTGTGTTAGCCTTAAGGGTTGGTCGATCCAGACCTTATAAAGGCAACGAGTCAGTTCAGTCTGTGTTGATACTAAGCAAATTTGTCCCAGAAAACTCTGTAAAGGAAAGTACTCTGATAAAGCTAAGCTGTGACAAATTTGGAAGAACCTCTATCTCTGAGTATGAAAAATTACCTAAAATTCCTATATTAGGGCTTTGATGTTCTCTTATCTGTCTCTGTTTTCAATAAGGGACACATATAGATACACACCAACATAGTGCTCTGGTTTCCTCTGTTCTAGAGAATGTATTTGTTGAGTAAGAAGGAGCTCACTTTACTCTCAGGATGACCCATGTTGACATGTCTGCTAAACAAATTTCTTGCTCAGCCACTCTCAAGAAGAAAGGAAAAAACAAAACGAAAAAGTAATAAAAATCACTGATTCTCTTTAACGTCCTTTTTTTCAGCAGCTCAGCCACTGAGTGATTTCCACTTACTGTTTCACTTAACGACTTCCTGAGTTCAAGGCTATTTCCACTGGGATTGGCATAGGCTTTCTCCCTTCAGCAGTACTATCAGCTCTTAGTCTAGGAAAGGCAGACATTACAATTTCACCTATTCGGAAGTTAATTCAATGCCTAATTATTTAAAATTATATAAACCCCAGGTCTCTTACCACAGTTAGTCAGGTCATAGCCATACACCAGGGCACTTAGGAAGACAGGATACATTTTATCTTTGCCTTCACCAAAAAAGTTAGCGTTTTAAGAGTTAAAGTGACATAATACTTGCTTTATATTATAAGTTACTAGAGAAGAAGGAGATGACTTATACTCAACATCATGCCAGGGCCTTGCACTTAGCTCTCATCCACTTTAGACTGCCAACTAATTCATGACAAAACGGTCTAAAATTTGCTCTAGGTAAAATTGTTGATCAATTAGCCACAATTAGACGTATGTCAGCTAACTTCTTACTGTCATATTTAAACGGAAGAAAGTTATTGAGTATATGTGGGTAATAAGTGCCAGAGGTAGATTTAAAGTCTGTCCACTTGGGGAATTTCCTTCCCAGTTCCTTGTCTGCATATGAATGTTTCCTTTAGAAGGGAAAGAGTTACAATAGGACCTAACCCTGTTAAGGGCGTACACCTAAAGTGAGGGTTTCCATCTGTCCCACAAATGACTCACAGATTGGTAAAAGAAACAAGGGAATTCTGAATGATGAGAAGCACAAAGAAATGTAGCAGTATAAGCCAATGTTTTCTGACATACTGTGTGAGTTACCTGCAAGAAATAACATTTGCTTCTGGGCTTCATTTGGCTATTTAAACAAAGCCATTTAATTTCTTGGTGAAACGTAATACTAATATTGATTTCAAATGACAGATAAAGGCTCCAGTTAACTTTTTTTCTTTATATACTTTGCATTTCAATACTTCTGTCACTTCTGGCAATTCTAAAGAGCTGAAGTTTATAGGACTTGATAAATTGCTTAATAATTTTTGAAGCCTTTTCTTTGTATCTAAATTTAAAAATTATTTAAGTTTGAAAGCATTTACTTGAAAGTGAAAGAAATACATCTTACAGTAAAATCATAATGAGTGAAAAATATATCCACTTAGTATGACTGCTTACGTTACTACTCCTTATCCTGAAATTACACATGTAGACTTGGAAAAAGTATGAAAAATATTTATTAATTTTTTTAAGCATCAAAAGTTGTATTAATATCCAGGATATGGCAACTCATTTCCATTACGGTCCTGTGGGCAGAAACTAAATATTCAGTCAATTGACAAGTGCAAATCAGCTCCCAGGAACTTCCTCAGCATGGGAAGAGCATAACTGTGAGCCAAATGCATTGTTTTAATTCTCTTGGAGCAGTTTTTGTGTTGTTGCAATGGAAACTTATCATTGTTTTATGACCTATGCTGTGAATGTCTCTGCAGCCAGGCAATATACAAGGATCAGATATGCAGCAGATACACTTTTCAATTTGACTCTTAATTCTGATTTTTTGTCATAAGGTTAATTGCTCTGTTAAACTAAGCCTCTTATGAATAGGCAGACAAGAAATGAATACTCATGGTTAAGTCTATATGATAAGACACTGTGAGTCTTTTCATCTTAAGGTGATGTCTTATGCAAGGACACCAGAACTGCAGCACACACTGTGGAAGCAGTCTAACCCACAGTATAACAACTTAAGTAGATTTCATTGCTTGATGATCTACTGCTTAATCCTGTTTGTTCCATTCTCTCCACTTTATAGGGGATGTTTAAGAAAAGAACTAGCACATTTCTTACACAACTTTCTTGAGGTATCTTCCTTCTATTCACCATAGCCGCAGGCTTAGAATGTGTGCTAGTGGATGGGAAATCCATTATATGAATTTTTCCTGTTCCAATCTTCATATGGTCAGAGTGCTATTGCTATTTCTTGAGCCTTCTCCACTTTCCAACAAACTGATAAAACATAAAAGCCATTTTCAGCCTATTTCAATTGTGATAAATTAACAACAAGCAAGTTTTTGACAGGCTGGAGAAGTGGGCCAATGCAAATCTCATGAAGTTCGACAAAATGAAGCGCAAAGTCCTGAATCTGGGTCTTGGTATTCCCAGGCACACCTACAAGTTTTAACAGAGAAGTGATTGAGAGCAGCCCTGCAGAAAAAGACTTGGGTATGCTGGTTGACTCAATGTACTCCACAGGTGTGCAGTCACAGCCCAGAAAGCCTGTTAAGTCCTGGGCTGCATCAAAAGGACTGTGGCCAGCAATTCTGCCCCTTTGCTCTGCTCTTGTGAGACCCAGCCTGCAGCACTGCATCCAGTTCTGGTGTCCCTAAGGACGTTGAACTGTTGGAGTAGTCCAGAGAAACCCACGAGGTTGATAGGGGGACTAGAGTATGTCCTCTACAAAGACAGCCTGAGGAAGCTGAGGCTCTTCAGCTTGGAGAAGTAAAGGTTGTGTGGAAGCCTCATAGCAACCTTCGAGTATCTGAAGGGGGCTTACAGGGAAGCTGGAGAGGGATCCTTCATCAGGAACTGTAATCACAGGACAAGGAGTAATGGATACAAATTGAAAGAGGGGAAATTTAGGCTAGATATTAGGAAGAAATTTTTAATGTGAAGGTAGTGAGACACTTGAACTGGTTGCCCAAGGAGGTTCTGGATGTCCCAAACTGGGAAGTGTTCAAGACCACGTTGGATAAGGCCTTGAGCAACCTGTTCTAGTGGGATGAGTCCCTGACCATGGAAGAGGGAATTGAGACTAGGTGATCACTGAAATCCATTCCAACCCCTTAACATTCTATGATTCTAAAATAAGTAAAATTTATTTAGTTGCCTTGCAATAAAAATTGGGAGTTGAATATTGACAGCTTACAATGAACGGGTAATTTGATTTGTCTTTATATTCTCTGTAGAATTTTTTGTGCCTCACTGCCAAATCTTACTGCAGGAATGTTGAATGTTAAAGAGATTTTTTTTTTCCTAGATAACTCTCTTTGGCAATAAAAGTCTTATTTATGCAAAATAGTACCAAAATTACTGTAGTGTCCATAAGGTTATTTTCTGTTCTTAAAATTCATACATAGTCCATGTTACTATGACATGTTGGACTCTTTAATCAAGATAAATAATATATTTATTTCAATAAGTAGCAACAAATATCTACTTTACTACAGAAGACAGGATCAGAGAACAGTGTTTCATCTAGAGAATATATGTGATTCTGGCATTGATGTGATGACGTCCTGTTTCCATAATTTGGGCCTGGCTGCTGGGAAAGTTCTGTTTGACTATTGCATGTACTTCCCATAGTTTTCACTTACCTTAATTGATTGTAATTTTATAGTTTGTAAACTATGTAGGCAACTGATCTATACTAATCTGTAGGCAATTGATCTCTTTTATTCTACTCTAATCATGTTTTCATTTACTAAGAATTAAGTGTAGCGTATTACCTAGAGAAAAGCATTGTTTTTTATCCTGCAAGTGTCATTTTCAGCTGCAATATGTTCTCTGGGTCCATCTTTTTAGTTTTTGGCTATATCTAAGCCAAGCAGACTGACATCTTCACTTCACTGGCCACCAGTGTTTTAATGTGCATAGGTGCTGAGAAGAGGTTATTTTTTTTCACTTTGGAACAGATGTAGACTTTTTTTTTTAACCAAGGGAAAGTAACTAACCAGCTAGGTCCCATTGTCTTTAGTTTAATTCTGCCAGATAAAAGTTTAGAGAGAGCTTTTCAAAGAATTGTGTTATATATCCCAGATGTTTATTTGTGAATGTTGTTTGCAGAATTTATGTCATATAATGAAAGACTGGAAAATCCCTTGGTCTGTAACTGCATAGACAGCTTTAAAAAAAAAGTGCTTATATTTTTAACAAAGTGCTTATATTACACATTTAAATACCAATACAGTTCTACAGCAATTCCAACCTATTTGCTACATAGCAATATTCAGGATTTTTCACTTTTAAGCAAATCGTTTTCCCAACAGCTGGAAATGTTTTCTAGCTTATGGTGTATTTATGTTTTTAAGTTGACTGGTGTCCAAAGTCAAATTTCTCTTAAGTCTTTAGAATGAAATGACAAGATACAAAATCAGAGGCTGATCTAAAATTCTAATGTACAGTCAGCTGAAAATGATATTGCAAAAATAAAAGGGAAGTTATTATGAGTATTTTTTTGCTTATGGTATCTGCATATTTCTAGTGTCAGTGTTTTTTTTCTGAAAAATGGGAAATGCTGAGTGGTGCTCTCCCAGTAGCTGAGAGTGTCATTTGTGACTACACTCTCTTCTGTTGTGCTGCGTTCCCAAACTGTAAGTCCTCAGTAAGCATGGGTTCCATAACTTTTTGGATAATGCGACATGGTGGGGAATCACAGTTCTCAATCCCTAGACAATGTTTCAAGGTAGGACACCAGAATTTCAGGTTTTGAGAAGATTGGGAAGATTTCCTTTTTTTTTTTTTTTTCCCCAGCCAATGCATTACCGGTGTCCACTTTGCTTGTCTGCATTGTCTATTCATTTCACATCTGTTGTGTTCTGTCCAGGTAGTCAAGGAACACATTTACCAGGCTTGCTAGTCTTTTAAACCCATTATTTAACCCCACTCTATTATTTTACCTGAAATAGGGAGAATTGTGTTCATTGTGAGCACATTAACAGAAAATTCCAGGGAGATTAGTTTGACATTAGAAAACATCAATCAGAACACCTTGTTTTCTGAGCAACATTAAATGGCATCTAGCTAGCAAATAAAAGCCTTTGCACCTCTCTTTCTCTTTCTCACTTGGTCATAGTGGATCAGAGATGTCAGTGAACTTGCTTCTTGAAAAAAGTTAGATTCTTTGCTTTATGTTGGAAGAATCCTTTCAGAATGTACTTTACAACGTAAGATGGTAGTCTGTCTTCTATGGTGCTCAATCACAATTCTCTTACCTTCCCCAGAGATATCAAGCAGGGTTTAAAAGTGATAGAGTTCACAAGCACCAGTTCTGTTATAATTTTTCTTTTGCTTTCCAGGACTCAAGCCTGCCAAAAGCATATTATGTTGTCTTCTTTAACTGATATATATATATATATCTATTGAAAAGTTAAGAAAATCAGACACATCTTTACTGGAAGGTACAACCCAGGTAAAGGAGTTCAAGCCTTTAACAGGCAGGATGCTACAAATCAGTGATAAACAATTAGTGTGTAGCACTTTTTTCTGAGAAATCTGTGTGTGAACTGATTTTTGAAAGAACCATGTCGGGCTCTCCTTCCATTCCAGACTTGATATTACAAGTATTCCCATAGCTTAGCAGTCTTAAATCCACAAAATCAATATCACTATAGAGAAGCTAGCTGACTGTTCTGACTCTTGCTTTTCTACATCTCTCTGCAACTGTCGTCTTTGCTGAACAGCCATGCAGTTACAGTCCTGCAAAATTATTTCTGTTCTGAGATGGGAGCAGATGTACTGAATCAGAAATATGCCCACATTTTATTCCATTGCGCATGTAAACATAAATTAAGTGCATATACTGATTTGTAATTATATTGTGGGAATATGAGATTCATGACCTGCTCGAGTTTAAGCTGCACTAAGATGTGCAAAAAACTTATTTCATTTCACTGTATGCAGCAGAGAGGAAAACTGCTATGTTTACTTTTATCTTGAAAAGTAGTGTGATGGTTTCACTCTAGGCCTTCCTGGAGACCAGCTTGTAACCAGGAAGGAGCTAGGAAAGTGATCATGGAAGCATTCCATGCTATTCCTTTACGTAACTTGATGTATAAATAAAGCCAGCAGGAGGGACCTCACACTCTTCCTTTCCGGCGAGGTTCGAGAACGGTGGGTCCCTGTCTCGGTCTGGCTTATCTGGAGCTGAGGCCTGCAACGACTGCTGTTATCTGCCACGTGTGAGGGGAGAGCGCTGGGCCGTGTCTAGCCATCCTGCCTGTTCAAAGGGAAGTGGTGACATTTTGCTAATTTACCTTCAGTTGGCTGGTTGACTTGTTTGGTCTTTGTCCCTTTTTGTCCTTTTCCCTTCTCCCTCCCCCTCTTCCCTTTTTGGGGAGCTGTTTGGGATTTCCGGAGTTGTGGTTTATAGTATTCTCATTGTATATATCAGTCTCATATTTAAAACATATATATATTTTTACCATAGCTTTGGCTGCATAAGTCATTTCTTTTTCCACTTCCCTCTCTGGGAAGCAGGTCCTTGTTGTTGAGTTTCGAGGACTTGGCAGGAAGCCAGCTCGAAACTTGCACAAGTAGTAACATTATTTGAATGCTTGTAATTTAAAAGAGAGAAAATTTTCATGGGGTCTTGAACCCCTTCTATTATGGTCAAAGAAGCAGCTTTCATGGAATAGTGGGAAGAGGGGCCACTTCCCACTAGTAATAGAGGAAGACTTCCACAGAGAAGCTCCTTGTGACTTCAGAGGGCTGTTAGATTTTTTATTGGTTTGGTTTTGAACTTTGTTCCTTTTTTTTTTTTGGTCACAAGTTCTTGCTTTGCTGTAGCTTAAGCTTTTTTGTTTTAACATATGTCCAGTGCTAATCATTGTTTGGGGTCTACCAGAGTTTAACATACTCTCTCTCTCTTTTCCCAACTCTAATGTCCTTCCTCCAAAAAGACCTTTTCTAGACTGAGAATCTACCACTACATTGCTCTGCCATTTGGAGACTGCAATTGGTAGGAGAGAGAAGAGTTTTTTGTTTTTACTGGAAAACCAGTTTATGTGAGGGCAGTAGTGGGGCTAGGAATTGATTAGAGAACAGAGACAACAGTTTTCTCTGAGCTATAGTATTCCAGATGTAAGAAAAAAAAAACAACAAAAAACCCCCATGCATCAGTAAACAACTCCTGCAAAATAATCTTATATCAATTATCTTCTGAATAGATAAAATTCAGGGGGAGCTGTAATTTACAGACATTTTGTGCTCCATTTTAAATGCAGTTTATGCACATTAAAATTTGTATTTTCTTGAAAAAGGACGGAAAAGGAACATTTTTCAAAGTCCTCAAATAAAATGTTTTGTCAGAGCTTTTTGAGTCTTGCCAGCTACATTCTTCTTCAACTTTTGTGTTCCATCTCATTTTGGGTGCATTATTTATCTACATTGTGGGCTATTTAGTTTATTTGTATTATATTTTCAGCAGCTGAAAGGCCAAATTGAGAAAGTTGAACTACTAGTTTAAGAAGGAGGAGGAAAGAAATCATAGTTGCTAATGATGGCTATAACAAATAGAAAGATTCATTCAACTAAATCCTTCCTTTACAGCCTGCAGAGTAGAGAGAGGCTGCTTTAATGGTATGGAGTAAGAGAACAAATGTGTTGGCAGTATTTTTGTTTGATTGCTGTGTATATTCTCAAAGAATCTCAAGATCCTATGAAAAATACCATACCCTTTATATCTGTTTGAGTAAAAACAGTTTGGAATTTCTACTGAGTCCAGAAATGCAAGGCAACATGTTTCAGGATGTGTATCTAAAATCTGTTTTGTTTCCAATTGCTTCTGAGATGTAATGTGTTTTGTTGCAAATTCTCATTCAGATAAAACAGCTTAGACTGAAAAATGGAATCTGGCAGGGAAATAGAAATTAATGACAAATTATTTATTGCACTGCTGTGAGGAAGTTTTATTTGACTGAATTATTTAATTGAAAATCTACATTTTAAGTGGATATGTGAGAATATTCCTCTGGAGTTTTTAAAAAGGGTTTTGGTTTTTTTTTATAATTTCATGATTAAATAAAAAAGAAAACTTGAGGGGCTAAACTCTTGAAATATAGAGTAAGTACATGAGGAAGGGCATAGGCGCACAGGGTAAACCACTGAATTAATTAATAGTATGCTATAAAATAATAAAGTATTGTGCCATAGTTAAACTACCATTACAATTTGAACGAAAGAATTCCCACAGTCTTTAGAGACTTAAATTTCTCCTTCTCTCTGGCTTATGAAGTGGTATTCCTCCTGACATTTTCAATGTACTTGGGTTATTAAGACTCACTGAGGGAGGACTGACTCACACAGAGAGGGATTTACCAGCCTCCTAGAGCTTAAATCGTGGATGTCTTCCTCCTGAGTGCTTCTTGGTCTCACCAAGAGTAGTTAGCAGTCCTGCAAACACACAGAGTAATGGTCTTGTTTCTGTCAAGCACAAGTGCTGAGACTTGGCCTTTCTTCCACTCGCTCCTCTTTGCATAATGCACAGAGGTTTAAAACAACTTGGTGCATACAAACTTCAGCATTTTTTGAGGACCCAGAGAAATTATAAGGCATTATATGGTTCAGTTTCATAAAACCTGAACCGTGAAAAGCAAGTATTTGTCAACATTAAGTTTTGTTTTCTTCATGACTGGGAGTCTGAAAACAACATTATGAATATCTGTGCAGGAATTCCTTTCTATGGTGTAATAAATCTTTCAAGAAGTACCTTTTTCTGCCATACAAAAGTTCTCAAGGTCATGTCATCACTTGCTAACAATGACATGGCAATCTTTAAAGAGGCATTTTCAGTACAGTAAAACTAGCTAGAAAGCCTTTGAACTTGAAATGTGCTCTAAGAACAAGGACTCCTCAGTGATATGAAATCTTCTGAGTAGTAGGTGGAAAATTACACTTAAAAAGAAAAAAAAGTTGCAGGAGATAAAAATAATAGCGGGAAACTTGTTCAAAGTTGGTGATTTGGAGCCAGGCTTTCCCTGAGAGGAAAAAGTCAATTTGACCTGTAACCAGTATGACAAAAATTATGAGTTAGAAGCTCTGACTCAAAGATATGCCCATCCTTGTCCTCCTGTACCCTGTGCATCTAAAATTAAAGCTTAATTTTCTGTGTAAAGTAAGAGTGGGGAAGAGAAAATCTTCCCACAGAAATAACAAGGAACATGATTTTCCTGATGCATTTTCTGGACTGAAATTCTTAAGCAGCATATCTATTTCACCTTGAAAGCCACAGTCTGGTCCCTTAAAGTCCACTTTCATTGTATCATAACAGAACCAGTGTACTGGGTCTGGCTGATTTCATTTCCCAGTAGCCCTCACAATGCTGTGCTTTGCATTGGTAGCTAGAAGGGTGTTGATAACACCTGGGTGTTTTGGCTCCTGCTGAGCACAGCATTAGCACTGTAACATTCCTTCCTCAGTCAAGGGCAAGATCCTGGGAGGAGATCCAAGTAGGCCAGCTGATCCAAAGCGACCAAAGGGATATTCCATACCATATGACGTCAGCTCAGATATAAAAGCTAAGAGAAGGAGCAGGAAGGCAGGCACTTGTCTAATGGTTGCCTACTGAGAAACTGTCCTGCATACCCAAACCCTGCTTCTCGGGAGTGGCCTACCACCTCTGCTCATGGGAAGAAGAGAATAAACCGTGTTATCTTTCGCTTCACTTCGCTTTTGCATGCACAAGCTTCCGCTTTGCTTTTGCTTTAAATAAACTGTCTTATCCCAGCCCACAATTAGTTTTTCCACCTCATTCTCTCCCCTGTCTGGCTGGGAAGGGGAGTGATAGAGCAGCTGGGTGGGCACCTGGCATCCAGTCAAAGTCAACCCACCACAGCCAATCATCTTCAGTTTCAAACCTTCAGGTTATATGCTAGTTCTGATTTGAATTTTATTTTCCTTCTCCGTTTGTCTTCCTCTGTAGCATCAAAGCTGTCTGTGAATAGGACTAGATTCACCTCTGTATTCATCATCATGGCTAGGTTTCGCGAACGAAGATTTGGGAAAGGCTCTATCCACATTTGTTACAAGCACGCTGGTGGCTAATAAGGCCAATATGAGATAGACATGTCCAACTGCAGAAGGCACAACAGAAAGACTCCTTAGGTGGTATATTCTGCAAGGTATGATTCTTTCTGCATTGTCTTTTCTCCTCAAGGGTGATCCTGCGTGCGTTCTCAAAAGCATCAGCAGCGTTATAGATGGTGTGTCTCCAGGTTTCCCGACTGGAGGCCAGAGTAGACCAGTTATGTTGATCAATATGGCCAAGGCTGAGATGTTGGTTCAGGGAGTCCTTGTATCTTCTCTTTGGGGCTCCTCTCTTGCGGCAGCCGGTGGCAAGTTCACCATAAAGCAAGATCTTAGGGAGGCGGTGGTCCTTCATCCTGGAGACGTGTCCTGCCCAGCGCAGCTGTGTTCTCAGCAACATGGCCTCAATACTTGTGACTGCTGCTTGTTCTAGAACAGATGTATTGGCCACATAATCTGACAGTGGATGTTTAGGATTGTACGGAGGCAGCGTTGATGGAAGCGTTCTAGGAGATGCAGGTGGTGGTGGTAGATGGCCCATGATTCAGATCCATATAAGAGAGTAGACAACACTATGGCTTTGTAAACATTAATCTTGGTACTTTTCTTCAAGTGTTTATTATACAATACTGTTTTATGGAGCTTTCTGAAAGCACTATATGCCTTTGCTAACCTGTTGTCTGTTTCTCCGTCAATCTTACCGTCTGAGGAGATGAGGCTTCCTAGGTAATTAAACTACTGGACTGATTTGAGCTCTGATTGGCCAATGGTGATATGAGGATGATGGAAGACTTCCTGAGGTGCCGGTTGATAGAGAACTTCTGTCTTCTTTAAGCTGACTTCCAGCCCAAAGAGCTCAGCAGCCTCAGCAAAGCAGAATGTTAAACACTGCAGAGCTGCTTCTGTGTGGGCAACAAGGGCGTCATCAGCATAAAGCAGCTCCTGGACAAGATGGTTTAAGGTCTTAGTGTGGGCCTTCAGTCGCCTTAGGTTGAAAAGGCTTCCATCAGTACAGTATCGAATGTAGATACCGTCCTGATCATCGAGGTCTGCTGTGGCCCTTTGGAGCATCATGCTGAAAAAGATTGTGAAAAGGGTTGGTGCAGGAATGCAACCTTGTTTCACACCACTGGTAATTAGAAAGGGCTCAGAAAGTGCATCACCATATCTGACTTGGCCGCGCTGATCCTCATGAAGTGAGATGATCATTTTAAGGAACTTGGAGGGAAAACCTAAACGTTCCAAAATCTGCCACAGACCTTTTGTGCTCACAGTATAGAAAGCCTTGGTGAGATCAATGGTGAGAAAGGTTATGTAGAGACCTTTGCTCTATTCTCTACATTTCTCTTGCAGTTGTCTGAGAACAAATACCATGTCTGTGGTGCTCCTGTTGGCTCTGAAACCACACTGGCTTTCAGGTAGAATTCCTTCTGCTGTAGCAGGTATTAATCTGTTCAAAAGTATTCTTGCCAGGATTTTGCCAGCAATGGAGAGCAGAGTAATACCACAGTAATTTGAACAGTTTGATTTAACTCCTTTTTTCTTATACAAAGTGATGATGACTGTGTCACAAAGGTCTGATGGTAGTTGGCCTAGTTCCCAACAGTGCAACACAAACTCGTGAAATTTAGCATGGAGTGCTTGGCCCCCATGTTTCCATATTTCAGGTGGAATTCCATCAACCCCAGCTGCCTTGCCAATTTTCACCTGCTGTATGTCCTTAAGGGTTTCTCCCAAAGTGGGGGTAATATCCAAATCATTCTTCACTGGTTGTTGTGTGATGGACTGAATTGTTGAGTCTTGAACTACATGGCTAGTACTGAAGAAAGTCTGAAAGTGTTCAGACCACCTCTGTATTACCAAGTAGATTACAGCCCAAAATGAGCAAGATATTTTCTGAGTTTGAGATGATGTCCTAAGTATTTAGGAATTGTAATTCCATTACAGCAAGCACCATTTCATATTCTTCTGCTCTTAATTGCAAAGTTATGTCTCAGAAACAGCATGCATTCTTTCTCTTTTTTTAACCTTCACTTTTTCCTTTTTTTCTTTAAGCTAAATGGAAAGCTGTGCCTTACAGTGATAGCAGGAAATTCACATTCCTACCCTGTTCACAATTTTTTTCATAGTCATTGCAGATGAAATTTGCTATTGTGCAGAGAACTGGTAGAAGATCCAGGTATTCTTTAAATGTTACCTAAAAGCAGTGTGTTCTTGCCTGGTTATTGCCTCCTACGTTCTGCCGTGCTTTTAGTGCACCTCAGAAAATGTTAGTGGCCCTACTGCTGCTCTTGTCCCAGGGTTAATATCAGCTCTGGACTGGAGGTAGAGGAGCCCATGCAGCTGCTGTTGAAGAGTGTTGCTTCAATCAAAATCAGTGCTCAGCTGCTTCAGGCACCATGCAGCTTTTGGCAGCTGTGGCAAAGGGATTAGCATCCATCCAGGGCTCTTGCAACCTACGGTAGTGAATTATTGCGGGAACATGCTGTCTTCTGGTATGTTGGATAAAAGATAAAGGGGAAAGGCAGGTGGGAAGGCTTTTCCAAAACAAGTTGGGATTGAAGACCTGCAAGGTGGCGTGAGACAGACGGGCAAGAAGGAACAAATGGTGACGCTATGGAACACATCAGGTTTTATTTTCCTTTTACAATACCACCTTTGAAAACAGTGTGTCCATCTGCTCAATTCATTGCCATGACAGAAACAGCCTAAGCTCATCTGTACTCTCTGGTTTATACTGAAAACACACATTGCTTTTGAATACCCCAAGGCATTATTGCACCCATAAAGAATTATTTGAAAATATTTGTTCTTAGTTGTTTTTCTACAATCTTCACTCCTCATTTCAGACTCAGATATGCAAAGATTTGGCAATGATTTTGAAGGATGTCACTTATGCAGCAAAAGGAAATGTAATGGTAAATTTTTTTATACAAACAGAATGATGACTTTATAAGAAATTTTTTTATAATAATGAAATATGTTACGTGTACACCAATGAATTCAGGAAATCATGCAAAACTAGGGATTTTCCTTTCTGAAGTTCAACGGGCAGATAGATCTTGCATCAGTCTTGCAGAAGCTTAATGATATAGATATAATGGGTCTTTAAAAGTATTCCAGATTTCAGGACAGTGTAGCATTTGTGATTATAAAGAACTTTAACTCCTTATAGTAAAGCAAAACAAAAGTGCTGGAAACAGTAGGACCCAATACACAAGCCTATTCTAACTTTCTTCTCTCCATCCCATCACTCTTTTTTTTTTTTCTTAGCCATTTGTTTCACAGATTGCCTATCTGCTTTTCCTGAAATTCAGCTAATACTAACATGTTCTGCAATGACCTAATGGCTTAGAGTTTCTCTGGGTGCTCAGGGGACTTTTAGCTGCTAATTTTCTCTTTTATCCATTAACTTTTCAACAAAGTGAAAAGAATATTAATTCCATAATTGCTCTAAATACTTATCTTGAAGGTACATGTGTGCTGTTCTGGACGTATATAATCTTCCAGATACTATGTTAGGGAATAGATTCTCTACTTACCTTGTTTTATTGGAAAAAGTAACTCTAAATTTGGAATAGAGGAAACCTTACCTGCGCTAATTCTACAACTCCACCTGAAATGCACTCAGCGCATTATGGTGCTAGGTTCTGGAACTGTTAACTATTTCATGTGCCCTCCTTCTCCTGTATAATATGTTCTGAACCAATATCATGCTTACAAAATACACGTAAAATAGATACAGGTTCTTTCAAAGGTAGCTAATTTTGGCTATTGGCAATGAAATACTGGGTTTAATTCTAACTGAGTTTGTAGGTTTGATACTTTTTTCCTTTGTCCGTGCTGATCTCATTCTCCTCCTCTATGGGAATTCCTGCTTTACATTTAGCTACCAGGACCAAGGAGAGTTAGCCTTTAGTTGGTCAAGTACTTAACTGTTATTCCTGATTTTATTTTCCTGACTCTTCTTTGACCTTGTCATACCTAAATGTTTTACTCCACTGGTGGCCCCAAGGAGATACATACAGAATTTCCTTTTCCCAGTCTGAGCAACACAGTTTGACTTAAAATATAAAAACTGTTGAGCAGCAGTGCTCTAATCCAATGGTTTATTCAGCTGCATATCCACTCTGTCACTTACGGACTTGTTTCTTTTGCTGCTGATACCTGCTTCAGTTGGTGCAGATCAAAGAAAAGCACACCATCAAAACCAAGTATGCTGGTCTCACGGAGGTTTCCACGTTGGTTATATTTTCAATTAAACTTTGCCATTTCCCCATAAACATATTTTACTTGCAAATACTTAATTTTTTGTGTTTAGCTTTATGATTTTCTCATAATACTCCTTAAGTGTAACCATTTCACTTTTGATTGGAACTCCATATTGCTCTTACTGAATTTATCGTAGCAAGGATTATTAAGCAAAAGATGAATTGGAAGCTCATTTGTTTCACTTCTCCCTCCCTTTACTTCTTTCAGTATTTTTTTTCCTGTATAACTTTCTCTTCCGGCAGCTAAAAAAATTGAGGATGATAAACCAACCCTCTGACCTACCTAAATCACTCTACTCCCTTTGTTTTCCATGTTTCATGGTGTCCCACTTTTGCAGAAAAATTGCTAGAGCACAAAACCAAAACTGCCAAGCTGATTGTTATCCTTTTTGTCTGGCTGCCCTGGGTGGTGCTGAACATCTTTATGCATCATTCATGGTCACTGGAGTACACTAAAGTAGAGCCGTCCGGCTTTTCTGGCAGATTATTAAGTTTCCTCTCAACAATTAAAAATTAAAAGTGAAGATTATTCTTGAAAACACAGTTTGAAGTACAGGTATCATTTTGGGGTTTTTTTCTGTCAAGCGCTCCTTTGTAAGGTGTGAAACTGTAATATCTACCTGAGATTTGCAAACCTAACACCTTGAAGTATAACCTGAACCAAAAATGGAAATTATTACACAAATATTTCTGTCCTCGTTCAGCCCTGTCCTGCCCTGGCTTGTGTCTTTTCGCGTTAAGGGTTGTTGACAAGA
Source organism: Manacus vitellinus (assembly GCF_001715985.3). Taxonomy (NCBI): domain Eukaryota; kingdom Metazoa; phylum Chordata; class Aves; order Passeriformes; family Pipridae; genus Manacus; species Manacus vitellinus. The sequence goes on along the minus strand of NW_021940917.1, from coordinate 4,115,979 downwards.
AGAAATAGTGCCTAATGGAAATTAGAACTGACTACTGCTTTTTATTCTATTTGGTTGCTATAACTGTGCCTTCTGCTGTTTCTTTTGAAAATTTTCTGTCTATATAGTAAATTATTTAGCTTGTAAACAAAGAACTATATAATTATGATCGAATTCTAATTAATATTAGAACTTAATGATCATATGCAAATCTCTTCTACAAATAGCAGTACCTTGTGTTAAAAGCTACATAATTGAACTAAGAAACACATTTCATTCTGCTTGCAAAGCTATATTAAAAAAGACCAAACAATGAGTTGTGTCAATTAAAAAAAAAAACACGAGACAAAACTGCCAAATTATTTATCTTTCATTAAGGAAGAAAATCACATGTTATTATCTATGCTATATGAGCACATTTGCTGCAAGTTGGCATGGAATTGAGCAGCAATAACCATAAAAAATGCAACCCATAACTATGCTGAATCTAACTAACTGTTATTAAGTAAATGTTAGAAAATGGGAATACAGAACAAGGAGAATATTCACTAAATAGTGCTACATTCTCCATAGTCAGAAAGGACTACTCATCATTTGAAAGTATAGAAGCAAAATTATATGGTTGGAACTTAATCAGTGAGTGGTTATAATGTACGTCTTTGTAGCTTTCCCATAAACAAATAACAATTGAGCCCTTTTTAAATTAAAGGAGGTTGATGCTTTGAAATTAAGCAAGGCTGTGATGCTTTGTGGTTTTATTCAGGCGTTTTGGAAAGATTAAATAGTAAGCACAGAAGGGAAATATGAGATCTGAATTTGCATTTCAAAACATCTTTGCTTTTTATTGCTAGTTAAAATCTGTTCAGTAGCTGATATATTTCAGCAACACGAGGAGATCTAGTATCATTTGAGCTTACAAAACTCTAATCAGGAATACAGTCACCTTAAGAACTGTCCATTACCTGTGATTAGTATACAAGGATTTCATTTTCTACACCGTTACCACTTCATTGGCAGCTATAAATATATAAAAGGCTAGATGTGTTTTGAACAGTTTCAGTAAAAGACAAATTGCAGGGCTTTGTAACCTTTCTGTGGGAGTATATGCTGTAGCACATAATAACAGGATAAACCCCTCAGTTTGGACACTTTACAGACCAGGATACTTGTTCTATTAGATTAATATTTTAGTATGTCTCTATGTTTCAAAGTGAAATTGCAGAAATTGTTTAAATCTGTCGACATACCAAGTAATTAACAAGACAAACATTCATTATTATTATCCTGATAGAAATCATAATAAGTCCTTCAGGAGCTTTGAACCAGAATACCAGAAATTTAGAATAATTTAGAAAAATGTTTAATTTAGATCAAAACCAAATAAACTTTGCAATCTTAAAAATTTAACAAAGCTTTAAAATGCATTAGCAGAATAAAATTATTTTTAAAAGTCAATGGTACTTCTTCCTCATAATCAGTGGCTTAGCATTTTTAATATATTTATCTGAGGATGGAATTTTCTTCAGTTGATACTTACTGAAGTAATGCATTTTACCCATCACTTTGATGTGATAGTGACTGAACACCTAAGATGAGCCCAAAAGAAAATTCTGTATTTTTATTTGCTTGTTTTTCTTGTTGTTCCATTGTCACTTTTTAAATGTGTTTAATTTTATGTTAGGATTGAATTTACCTTGCATGCATCTGTTTGTTGGAACCAAATCTTGTCTTCAATCAAAACCTGGTAAAAATGTTTTAAATACCTTTGAATATTCTGCTTATACAATAAATTTTAATCATAAACCAAAACCTGCTTCATATTTTTGAAAGTGTTTTGTGAAATAAAAAAAACCTTTCAATGCACTTCACATAATCATTCTCCTCATAGTTAATCAGTGCTGAAAAACAGCCCATATCTGTGATCAACTTATCTTGAAAGTATTTTTTTGTGCCAGTAGGCTTTTCAGAAGTGATTTTTCTCATGCTCTAGGTACTTAATCTATGTATAGTAGGTCAGAATGGAATAAACTAGAAATAATGAAGATTTTTTTAAATTATTGAATATATGAGTCATATTGCTAAATTTGGAAGCTGTCAAGAACGTGAGCCATTCCTACCAATTGGTACACAGCTGAAAGGATTCATATCAGCTCTCCTGCAGTCAGTAGGGATTCAAAAAGGTGGTTTGCAGGGAGGAGATAACCCTTGGGGAAGACAAAGAAGGTGATTTTACATTGCTTTACTGCTTTGCTATGACTTGGAAGGTTATATGATTCGCCGTCATATTCCCTTGACAACTGCAGCACTAACAATGAAGGTTATGAATAGATTGTGTCAGTGCAGCTGTGCTCTGCAAAGGCTTTCCGGAGGGACTATGCGTAGGGTTGTTGCTGGTGGTTTATTAGGCACAGTTTGTGTTTTAGAACCTCATAATCCTTATGCTTTGGATCTGGATTACTCTGTGGGTGAAATCCTTCAAACCAAGCCCACACGTAGCTGATTTTGATGAGGATTAGTGCATAAAGATGAAATTTGTTATTCCATGTATTAATTTTCAGTCTAGCTTCACAGTGATTGCTCTGAAGAGAGCTGACAAGGGTGCAATTAATAGTGAAATCCTGCTCTCCGCAGCAGAGATGTTTCTTCAACGCTGTGAACTTCTGCTTGTATGAGGGAATACTTAAATTTGGCTTAATTTGTATGGTGACTGTAGATTAAAAATACCACCTTTATTTTTATTTGCTTTGATGTATTACCGAATTCCTATGAATGCATACAACATTATCTTTATCAGAAAACAATGAAATCTGTTAATCTTCGCCTCTGACCATAAATAGGAAACTTCAAAAGCAATTTCTAACTGGCAGTCTATAGAAAGAACAGTGGGAAGTCTTAAATGTTTTTCTCTATCTGTCTTCTATAGTCCAGATTTTGGGCAGACCTGCCTTACTCAATTGTACCTAGACAAGCTTCTACAGATTCTACTGTTTTTTTCAACTCATTTATACTAGTTTGATGTATGAATGATCTCACATCTTGATCAGAAGATAAACTGTATTTCTTTATGTGTGTTTCTCTGTAAGGAAAGACAATCTATGCACTCCGTATGAGGTGCTTAGTACAGCAGCTTCCTTGGAGAATGCATGCAAACAGATTTCAAAGTCTTTTACACCTGCTGATGGTATATCTATCTTTGAATTAGGGTTAAGGTATGGGGTAAAGGCTAAGAAGGTGAGAGACTAAATGTCACTTCTAGCAGGTAAACCTTGGCATATCTGTCAGTCTGCAGAACCCAGCAAAATGAGCTTTCTTTTGGAGCTACTGCTATTGTGGCTCAATTCTAGTTCCCTTGTTCATATGTGAGGATTTTTTACGTCTGAGGATATAGGGGAGGATCTCTAATAGAAAACAGAGAAACAGATTCTTTCATGTGACTGCTTGACTTCAAACCCACCAGCAAAGCAGTGTTTCAGTCAGAACTTTCAGTGAATAAATTATCTTGGGCTTGTAAAAATAAACACACAAAGTTCAGAGCAGTTCTGGTGGTTAATATAAACCATTTGGAGAGGCTCTTATCAAAATAAAGCTGAAAATCTTTTCCCCAGCAAAAGCTAACTAAAGTAGAATGTTATCTCTTTGTTATTGCTTGTATTCTAGGCAAGGGTAGGGGGTGGGATGGATTGTTGGGGTAGACAGTCAGACCTTAATCTGAAGATCCATTTTTCAACTCAAAATTTTATGATACCTAATACACTACAGCCAAGTTTAACACAGTTCGTAATATCTGGTTTATGTAAAGATATATTTTTAACATCTGAAACTAAAGAGTATTAGAAAACTAACACTTATCATGGTTTTAAAGTCCTTTCTGGGAATTGGTCATAGAATGATGTTTTATTCCCCAAATTAAACAGAATATGTAGAGTCCTTTTCTAATTTAGCATATAAAATGCCATAAGTAGGACCAACCAATCCAAATAGGGCTCTTTTTGCATTCTTTTGAGGAAAGATGCAGTGGTGCATGTGGAACTGGTAATTACTACATGATGTAATTTCAAGAGACTGGCTGACCTTGAATTTGGAGTGTCCCTTCTTCATTCAGTGTATACTGGAGTGACAGACAAATTCTTTAGGCTTTATTTAATTAAGTAGTCAACTTGTTTTGAATTGGCCTTTGAAATTAATAGAACAATTAAATCTGTCCTGACGCTCTTCCATCTGCCAAAACACTCAAAAATGCATTCTGGAAAGAGTAAATTCCACTATTATTTTTATTCTCTTTTCCTGTAGGGAACAAGATAGTGGAGCAGTACTGCTTGCTTACATGTCCTGGATTCTAAGCACTGGGATAAGCTGCTGTGGGTTAGTGGTAATTTAAGATACCGTATTACTAATTTTTTGGTATGAAAACGCAATATATACAAAAGATTATTATTACATCAATAGTGAGAATTAATAAGTTTTAAAATTTATATTTTGAAGATGAACAGAGCAAATCTAGTAAACTAAAAAATAGCTTAACATCACTGACTACTTCAGGAAACAATGACAGGACCTTTATATTATTGCTAAAAAGGATCCTCTAGCAGCACTATAAACGTGACAGTTTTGCAATATGAATTTTTTCAAGAAGAGAGTCATGTTCATGTTTTTCCAGACTACTAGAGTTGGAGAGAAAGCTAAACACTTGCAAAGGATGGCTGCTGAGAGGGTGTTTGGAAACTTGAGAATGTATATAGTGGGCAAAAATAGCTAATAGAAGGTTAAATCATCTGCATCAAGGTAGTGCTCCTTCAAATTAGTACAGAAGTAGATTAAAAAGCACAAAATGAGTTTAAAATGAATATAAATCTTTACAAGGTATGGTTAAGGTGGAGAAATTACTGTACTTTCATTCTGATTTTGTATGTTCACTTTGTGTCTCTGTGTCACTGTTTACTGAAAGGGGGAAAATAATCTCTTCACAGATAAAAAAACCCCAAGATCTATTCTTCAGTAAATACAAAACTAAAAATTCGCATTTTCAATCAATTAAGAAATAATATAATTTTTGGAAATAGGCAGTTTAAGGAAATCAAGTCCACAGTCAAATTAAACATATCATAACAAACAATATACAAATTTAGGCTGTTTAACAAACTTCTCTTAAATGCTAATTTTGGTGAGAACAATATTGAGTAATGGTATATCCCTCTCCCTTGAACATGCAAGTCCACCCTCGCTTTTATCACAAAACTGTGACGAGGTAAACTGTTAAAAATAAAACTGAACTTCTTCCAAACAACCCCAGAGTGTGAGTTCTCAATCTGGCCTCTGCCCCATTTCTGGGAAACATGTCTACTGAAGGAAGAATTTGAAAATGTTAAAGATTAATTACCTGTTTGGATGCTATTAAAGTTTTGTAAATGTTAACAATGTGAGTAGACATGTGCATGAATATTAGAACACCTTCTTTTGTCCACTGTTGCAGAGACTGCAGTGGTACACAGCCCCATGATGCTGATTCAGTGGACATGAACTGAGGTGTTGAAGTGACCTGCAAGTGAAGAATGGGAGGACCCTCTACTTCCTAAAGAAGTGCTTCCTGAAAGAAAGTACTAAAAATATTAGAAAGTGTGTGAATCAACCTTCTGAACCCAAAGATGGTCTGGACATGGTAAGAAAGCTCTCTTCATGGGATGCCTTAACAACCACGATGGATTCACTTTACAGGGGACTCATCTACAAATTTAACTTTACCTTTTTATGTGCTCTAGTCAGCTTTTTTCAGCTGGTGCTAAAGCCTCAACTTTGATTTTAGTATGTTTGAGAACAACAAAAGTTTACCAAAAGACCAGCTCAGAAGATGCTTTAAGCACAAGTCTGACATCACAAGGCTGTCTAGGCTTGGTACAATACAAACATGAAAGTTATGATACAGCTCCTAAGATTTATACTCAAGCTATTGAAAATTATCTCTCAAGAGGGGAGTTTTTACAATTTCTCAGTACTATTTGGACTTCAGTGCTGTCGCAAGAACCTCACACCATGAAGGTGTCCTGTTGACACTAATAAAGTCTGTCACCCCTAGCTTTGGAGGGACGTAGTTTGAGTCTGTTGTGATGCTGTTCATTTCCATTAAAGTGAGGAAATTAGAAATGCACAAGGCTAACCAAGGACAAGTATAAATGCTCATGATACTAATTTTTCCACTTTACACATTTTAACTTCTTCAGATGGCAGCATTTCAAAATTACAGGCGAAAAAATCATGTTAAAATCATTTGAGAATGAATAGATTCCTAAGTCTAATTTTTTTTCTCTCTAGTCTTGTACTTGCAAGAATTCTAAAATTTTACCCATTTATAGACTTTGCTTTCTCAAATGAAAAAGCACAACCTTCTCAAAACCTCTCCTAATCATTTCCCTTCAAAATAAAGGAACCACTGCACACATCTGGTCTGACACACCAAATTCCAATTTGATGTCATTCAAATGGAGATAAGTGCCGAAGACAGAAGTGTATAGAGAAAGAATACAAATTCAGCTTTCCTATACATATATCCCCTTCTGTCTATAAAACCTGGAACAAGACATTCATTATATCCCTTGACTAGTCAGAATTAAGGGCCATCTTTATTTGAAATAGGCTTAACTTTACTGAGAATACACATTTTGGAAGTTAGAGAGTAATTTAGATCTTGCCCCAGCATTCTATTTATACATGTATTTAAACTGACATAGCAGCTGAAGCACTCGTATTCTTAATCAGGCAGGGGTCTACTGTGACCTTGTTTCTGGCATTTCCTAATATGTCATAATTTGATGGGGTACTAAAGATTTTAACAGAGAAAAAACCCTCAGCACATTCGGTATAGAATTTATAGCAAAAATATGCAATGCTTCTTGGTTTGACAATATGAAAATGATTAAAATATGCTCAGGAACACCAAAAACTTTCACAGTTTCAATGCTTCCTTTGGAAGTTTATGCATTATACTTCGTAGGTCAGTGATGGTGTTTGAACGTCCTTTTAGGTTTCTGCAGGAAAGTACTGAATGAAGACATTATATGATCTCTAGTTGCTTTCCATTCAGTCAATGAAAAAGTGTATGAAGAGGTTCTGTTTGGTTTGAATGACATGATTTTCTTCACTAACATGATTAATGGTAGCTAGTTATCAAATTCTTATGTTTGCTGGAATGGACCATGGTTGGAAATCTGGTAGATTGTATAATACATGACATCTTGTTTCTGCCCTTTTCTAGGATCAGTTTAGCTTATGATTCATAGTAAAGGGAAATACAAAATGGCAAGAGGTATTTGAACTCATGGCTTTAGGTTTCACTTCCTGAAATTTACTGCAGGTTAATGCAGTTTTATCTGGTATTACAATGTGAAGACACAGCCTTGGTTTTCCTGATTTGTAGTAAAACTCAGGCACGAATAACTCCAGATAACACAGTGTCTGTGTATGTGTATGTTTGTGTGGAAATGAGCAGTCTATGAAGAACTCAGTATTTAAAGTTAGGTTTATTACTTGTCAAGTAAGACCTTCCAGACATAGACTTTTCAAAATATAACAAACAGGCATTTTAAAGAAGCAGTTGGCATGAATATCTTAATTCTTATCTTGTATCTCCTTCTTGGCAGATTCTAACAATGGTAGAGTATGATTCAGCTTTCTTGTGGTAATTTAACTGTATATGTAGGATTATCTTTGACAAGTGACTGGTGTCTCAGAAAAAAAAATAGAATATAAGAAAGAGATTATTGAAGTGGAAGAGAATTTTTCATTTTTTAATTTAGTGAATGAACTTTCCTGTTTTGTTCCAGATTTACAGCACAAAAATAAGATAATTTTGGTCAAAAACATATCAATATTCCTTGTGAACAGAAACAAATGATCTCCCAAATACTAACATCTGGTCTAGACACATACTTAGATTTCACGGCATATCCATTTAGACATTGCACCTCCATATGATGTCTGAAATGACTAAGTCTGAACCAGGATTTTTGAAGAAATGTATGTGAAAAATGAAGTGTACAGAGAAGTTTGAAAACATACACTATTTCTTGAAATTTCTCATGATTTACATTTGTTAAATATCCTCCATTAGCATTTTGTCTCTAAAGCAGCTTTGTGCAAGTGATCACATAGGAAAGTCTTTTCTTTTTGATTTTTTTAACACTGTAAGACATTAAACCTTCTTTTTTTCTAGGAAAAAGATGAAGTTGTGTTACTAAAATACCTTCGAACATTTCAAGAGGTGGTGCTGAGAGCTGCAATGCCAGCTCAATCAAAGCTCTGATATTTGCTGCTATCTCCATGCATGTTTACAGCAGCTGACATATGAAAAGCCAGGGAATAATTTGAGTTTGCAAGCTATGAAATAAGTCCATTTTGGATCTGAATCTGGCTGTCAAATCACTTTGATGGGTTAATCTGACACAAAATGAAAGGATACAAATGAAAGAAACTTTTGGCAAGCCTGAAAAAAACGGATGCACATCTGCAAGGCAAGTGATTAGCTTAGTAGTGTCCTTTCAAAAATCACCCAGGAACCCCTTCCCCCACCCATACAGAAACTAGTCCTTTTTGTTCTTCAAATGTTTATTTATAGGATTATAATGGGGAAATGGAGGAGAGAGGGCTTGTGACTTTGATGATAGTGAAAGTCTGTACCCCCCAAACGTGGTAAAGGAGATAAGCATTATAGGATTAAATAGGCATGACAAATTTGTGTTTCAATTGGGGACACCATTTCAGGCAGAGATTTTTCTGTCAAAGCAGAAGATTTAACTAATACATTCTGCAAAGGAAAAAAATCAGCAAAGGTGGGAGGTTTTTCACTGAAAACAGATTAATTGCCCTTGGAAAACAAAGGAAGGAATCATGTGCTAGGGGGTGGTGCTGCTCCTCTTTGAATGTCTTGTGGTGTCATGTCTTACACTGTTATTTACTTTTACACAGTATCTCTCAGACCAAAGTGTGCAGAATACTGTATATGGGAGATGAACATATATTTGGGGGTTTGGACTCAACATCTGCACAAAATTGCTTGCTAGCAGTGAAATGTAATTTCTGCTCAATATCTTGCTTACTCTTTGAAAAGAGCAGAGAAGGCAGAAGAGGAGGAGAAATGGCAGGTGGAAATGTATCATAGGTTATAAAGTCTCGCTGGAACATTGTGCCCGTGTCACACTTACTGCAACAAGAAGTTGTTGAGCTAGAACAGAACTTGTGAACAAACATGCCTGTGTTTGATAAGGTGAATTATTTCACAAAAGCAAAAAAAAAGACGCACAATAAATACCCTGGATTCTATGTCCTCCATTTCCAATGACTGCTAAGAGAGAAAGAAGGCACACATTATGGGTTGTAGAAGTTCTAAATGAATTCAATGGACAGTATACACCGAGTGGGGACTTATCTTGGCCACCTTACTGCTGACTTGAACTTGACTAGTTGCCCTTCACTGTCACAGACAGAGAGAGCAGAAAGAAGCAAAACAGCAGAGAAGATGCCCTGTACACCCTGAGAATACTTGTCCAGCTTGCATGGAAACGCAGGCAGAAGACTTCTGGAGGTTACTCTCTCAAGTTCTGGTTTTACAGCAGAAATAAACTTTTTTTGTCCCTTACACAATTATCCTGTAAGCCACAAAAAAAAAAAAAAAAAAAAAAAGGGAGAAAGAGCCTCAGAAAAAGGCTTAAAGAAAAAAAGTAATTGGTTCTACTCTGATTCATGACAAGCCCATGTGCCAAGTTAATTAAAATGAAAGTAGTAAGCAGACTCTTCTGTCATACTCATAAAAAATCTTCATTGCATGTTGAAGAAAACATTTCACGTAAGTATTAAATTCTACAATTATTTTCCAGACTTTCTGTTTATGGAGGTAGTGGGAAAGCATATAGGCTTAGCAGGGCTTTTTTTGATGTCACTGATCATACTTAAGCATTGGATGAACTTTAATTTGTACAGATTTAGTTATCATAGCACATTACATCACCATACCACTACTGAGTCCCTTGTAAACCTTCTTCTGTTCTCTTGTTTATGTGGTACACTCTCATTTTTCTTACAAGGACACACTGCAGCTTCAGATTCACTTGAAGATGGATGCCTAGTATGCTAGATATAGTACAGTTGAAACCATGATCAGTGTAAGAAAGTAACAATATGTCCATTGTTACACTGGTTACAGCAAAAAACCATAGGTAAAATATTAACTAGAAAAGAAAATACCTCCCTGAACAAACTAGACAGAAATAATTGAACAGGGGTATTTCAGGAGAGGCATGCTATTTTTTTAATCAGCTCTTCTTTCAGATGTTTTTCTGCTTGCTTTTCTTTGTTTGCTGCACTGGGTGCCTTGCTCTCGCTGTCTCCTGTTTCATTTCACTTGCTTTTACTGGGTGAAATGGGGCGGGGAAAAAAGGGAGGATTAAATAAGTGGTTTTACTTTCCCTGAGCATTGCTTTGTGTCTTGGCAGGGGGTCTCACTGGCTTTTTGCAGAGTTTTTAAGCTCCTCTTAACATTTTCCTTTAAAGAGGAAGTGTGTGAGAAAGTTATTATAGACAACAAGAAGAAAAAAATATTTCAAAACACTGTATCCTGACTGTGAACTTCACTTCACCTACAAATCTTCTGTATGCAGCTTTCCTGAGAATATATAATAGTGGTTGTGTGGGATTTCTTTGATTTTGAGGAGCAGACTGAAATATCTGGAAAACGAGCCCTAAAACATGGTCGACATCTTTTGAATTTTCTATGCCTTTGTGTCAATCAAGATTACTCATATGTTTGAGAATTTCATTATTAAAACAGCATTTGTCAGAATAAATATCAGGCAGTGCTCTGAATGTATAATTAAAAGAGAAACGAAGACAGATAATGGTAAGATATGTCTATAATAAAATTTACCTAACTAGTCATACCTAAGAGAAGTTAAATTCCACCTTATGATTTTAAAGATAGAAAAGCACATGGTTTATCTGCTTTTGGGCCCCCTGGTGGTCTAGTGGTTAGGATGCAGCGCTCTCACCGCCGTGGTCTGGGTTCGATTCCCGGTGAGGGAACTCCCCTGGGCAGATGGAGCTCGTAAGGCCATCCATCTAAGAGAAGGTCACTCTAAACAAACCTATGTCCTGAGGACCTCACTGCCACTGTCCAAGCTCGCTCGGCCCCGGCAGATGAACCTCAGGATTAAAGGGTGGGCTCAGTTCAGCGCACACTGTGTCTCACCTAAAAAATCCACTGCGCAGGCTCGAAGGGTAATGACCTTTCCCAAATCTTCATTCACGAAGACTGACCATACTATACTATCTGCTTTTAATGGAAAGATTGATATTTGGTTTTATGGCCAGTGATGATATTAATTTTTTTTATTTTAAATTCTACTTTCTTTATCTTTTCTTAGAGAAGTTGTTATCTTGTCTAATTTTGCAAATGCTTTATAAAACTATCCACGGGTTTCACAGACTTCAAGCAAGTCAACTTACTTTTTTCTCAAAACTAGGGTTTTTGAGGGTGTGTTCTGAAATTTCATTTTTCAAGAAATAGGGTTTATTAAAGGCCAGGCTGATGACTGCTTTTGAAAAAAACAATGAACAAATCACCCAGGCCCTTAGCAGGAATCTTACTTGGAGACCTGGGTCTGTAAGCTGAGTTGACATGGATAGCTCTGTGTCAAAATTCAGTATCTGATTGGCTATAGTGTGCTTTCAGTTTTCAACCTGGGAGAGCACCAAGAAGCTATGTGCAGCTTTGCATGTGAATAGAATAAATAAACTAGTGCACTAAGGCATACCTGTCAGCTCTTGAAAGCTCTACTGTAAACAGAAGCACTTGTCGAAGAAGAATACATTTTAAAATTCTCCTAGAAGTTGCTGGACTGGAAAGGCTTCACAGAGCAAGAGAATAGGAAGTCTTGGAGGGTTGTAACACAAACAGGTGTCACTTTCATATGTCTTCAAACTCACACTTCAGTAACCTTGTTTTCCTGATAAGCTTGTGACCCTAATGCAAATAAAAAGCTAGGCTCAGAGTCATATTCTTGACTAATGTCTTAGTTACAGCAGTTAATTTTACCTTCTTCAATGATAAAATAATTAAATGTCTTTGAAACAAGTCCACAGTTAATCTAGCAATTTATTCTTTTGACTGACTCTTAAACTGAACTTGGCAATATATATCAACTCCCCGCCAGGGAAAAGGGGTGTTAAAAAAATAATCATGTAAGGAAAAAATACACAATAAGGAAACAAATCTGAAGCAAAAGACATCCACTGTTATTAAGCTAGAAAAAGATCCAAGGTTAAAGTGACTTCTGCAACACTACACAGCCAAGAAATTTCCACAAATCAACTATAGCCAGTAGAGAGTTGTCAATCCGCCAAAAATTCTCTCATATTCAGTGAATATTGACATTGCTTTCACATCAAATGTGTGACCTGCACAAAGGAAGCATGCATATGTATACAGGGCCTTATGTGCTGATACACAGATTTTGCCTGCAGCATTTGACTTGGAGCAAAGGATTCCTGTGAGGTCTCTGTCCTCTGGAGAGTGTCTGCACTGGATGCTTCCAGAAGAAAAATGTCACTTGCTCCTGGGTGCCAGGGCAAAATGCAGCAGTGAAAGAATGGAACCTAGAGAAATAAGTATGGTCTTAGGGTTTAAATGAACCGAGTATCTGTCACTTATGTGCACAGTCTTATACAAGTTATATCGGAAATGAATGAGAAAAGGTAATGTATGCCTCAGGGCAACATTTAGGGTGTGTTGGAGAATGCAGATATATGCCTTGGACACCCTCAACTTCACTGACACCATCAAAACACCAAGGATTTCTGTCCACAAAGGTAGGAGGAGGGAACAAAGTGACTTCAGATTCACTTTGTAGTCCATTTATTAAATGTCTCTTCTTATAAGGACTATATAAACAAGGCTGGAAACAGGGCATCTGTGCTATGACAGAAAAGACTGTTTAGGTTTCATCATCCCTGCAGAGATAGAGCAGTTAAAAGACAATTATTGTTATTTTGGTGCCCTTATTCTCTTCCTAGACCTTCACAAGATGTGCTTTTAGTCACGTTAGAGTACTTAAATTTTCATTTAGGGTCTGTGTTGCCTCAGGCCTATATCCCTCTTCTGATATACCTTCTATTTGTTTTACCATGAGAATGTGCCAAATTCAACTACCAAGGATGTGACACAAATTTGCAATTCACAGAATAAGTGACAACATATTTTAAATTTGAATATTACTTTGGACCTGGCAAGCATGAGATTCTAAGTGAAACTAATATGACAACAGCAAACATTCTCTTTTTTCTTCTTAAGGGCAAAAAAAGAATTCCACTTGAATGTATGCATGGAATACATACAAAGATTTTTGCTATTGATTTTAAATTACCTGTTTGTGGGGAATATGATGTAATAACTTTAAACACAAAACTTGAAATGTGTAATGCTAGAAATCTAGTTTAAAGAGAGCAAAATGTCATGTTTCAGATTTTCCTATTACTGTGTATTTGAGTTGTATTGAAGTTAATATCAGAAAATGTTTGCAGATGCCAGACCACTGAACATCATTGTATGAAAATCTAATACTACGTAATGCCAGTTAATAGGATGGGAACACTGCATTGTGTTAGACTTTCTCCCAGGGAAAGTCACATCAAATCTCGTTAATATCTAAGTGGATGTAGCACAATCATTCAGCTGCACACTCTCTTCTATGCCCAAGCTCCACTTTGCCTCCCACAAATACATTACTTCTCACCAATCTGCTTGCAGAATGTGTGCTATTTAGTACCAAATCAACCACCACACTAAGAAACCACAAGTGCATGTAATTTGCTGACTGCAGTCTCCAAGCAAGAAGGTCAGCCAGATTACACAAGGAACACAGTGTGAAGACAATTTACTTCAAAGGATATCTCCTGTCCCAGATAGCAGGGAAACTTTACCTACCATCAGTTTTTTGTTCTCTGTACATTAAGGCTTATTTATTGTACTTTGTCTAGAAAATATATTTTTTCTCTCCATGAGGACTATCTCATAAGAGAAACTGCAGTCTGGATAGTGTTCCTGGATAGTGCGAAGTGTTTGGTATTACTAGCTATGTATGTTGCAGACATTTAGTAAATACCATTAAAAGTACAAAATGTAGTGTTTGCAAAGCTATCATCTGTCTCCTACCGAGTGGTAAAAGCCACAGCCTCTTTTTATTCAGAAAGTCTCTAAATACATAAACAGAGAATATAGCAAGATATTCCAATTGTTCTATTCAGAGGAAACTTAATTTTCAGCTTGAATCTCTGGATCAGTAGATCTCCTCATGGCTTTGATTTGACGTAGCAAGAGCATGCCCTGGCTCTCTGGTCTTTATGTCGTTAAGATGAGGGATGCGGTGAAAAAACACTGACATGTGGGAGTGTGGATCTGGGCAGCATTAAGGAGGAGGAAGGGAAGGGGATGGTGTAGCTCCAATCAGGAAGCAGAAGTCTTGTCACAGCACTGCATATAGATATAGGATATCAGATTAGGAATTGCATTTTCTGTCATATCCTTGTCCCAAAATTCTTTTCTCTTTCCTGTCTTATTCTGGCTGAGATGTACATTTATTCAAAGTTTTCTGGTTTTGTACACATAGGCGAGTAACGGGCAGAAGTTTTTCAACCCTGATGAATTTTCTGTAGCACAATGAGTGTTGGAATTGTCAGTATGGAATTGTGAATACGCGATGGAAATTACCATTGCTAGGCTAAAACTTCCATGCTAGAGCAAATGCCCTGGAAATCAGAGATTTTACACATGTAGAGAGAAGGATTTTTTTACCACTACTTCAGAATTGAGGTAGTTCTGGAACTACTCTGTTTTTAGAGATATGTCCTCACTTGATTGCAGAATACAGTTATACTCACTGACCCTTTATTCAAATTTCCCAATGGAAAGACCTCTCAGTAGACTTTTAAGGTATATAGCATGTGACCTGGTGGGAGACAATACACTGATTGTGCAGGACTCTGACAGGGACAGAGTTTGGTAAGTCTCAAATCCACTGTTTCATGAAGAAAGTGAACATCTACTTAATATATTGCAACCTAAGTTTAGGGTTTGAATATTTTTAATATTAAAACAGAAAAATCCCTTTTGACAACATTAAAAAGAGAAAAATCCCCTTTGACTGACTCATTTTCTGTAAGAAGAAAGTCCTTCTGAGGGGAAATCTTGAATGCAGACTTTGTTTGGAGAAAATTTATATCGCACAGTTACACGGTTCTCAAAATAAAAGCTTGTTACAGCAGGTCTGACAGACCTTTAACTACAGCACAGTGGTGCTGCCAAATGGAACACACACTGCTGCTTTCCTGTGGCAGTAAAACTGATGTTTTAAACGAGTCTTGCAAAAGGATTTCTCTGCTAATTGCAGAAATAGATAACATGTGCCTTGAGCAGCCATTATTCATTTGACAGTAATTTTTCTTAAACTGTAAGTGGCATTCTGCTTCAATAGCATTTGAGCGCCTGAACATTTCCCACAAGAAATGTTAAAACTCTTCAATTAAGGAAATCACTGACATGGATTCTGGCTTTTGAGACTGAAGATACCTGAGGTGGTGTGTGCTTGGCTTCTTTTAATCAGAGGGTTTCATATACCAGAAGGTACTTTCAGAGACTTTTTTTTTCTTCTTTCAGAGTATTTTGTATCCTATTAGCATATGATATTATTTAGCCTGGAAAAAAGCATTTCAAATATAGGAAGCAAAAACTTCCATGTTAATTTTTTTAAAGAGTAAATTTTGTCAGAGAAAGAAAGGTGATACCTTGATGGGAAATGAATATAAATCTACTCTGCAGATGGGATGATCTGATCCTGTTGAATACCAGGGGTAGCAAGACCATCTTGATTTCAGCCAACTCTAACACCTATTATAAATATATATAAACAAAGGAAACATAATATGTAATAAAATTTATCTGATATTGAAGTAATCTAATATAGCTAAAATAGAAATCACAGGGGAAGTTCACACTGTGAAAAGTATTGGACCCAACCACAAGGCTTCTGCAGTGGTAGGAGAACCCTGTGTGCTGTAGGTGCTGCCTCAGCTCTCAAGAAGCAGATCAGATTTTCTGCCCTCGATTTTCAAGGCCCTCAGTTGCCGCTGCTCAAATGTGATCTGTGAGATCAAAGTGTTGCAGATCAGATTTTTTATCCTCCATCCTTTCAACTTCTTTTCCTTCATTGCTTTAGCTATTATTTCATATATGTTAAGATTATGAAATTTGGGTTCACTATAATTTGATTCCCCAGCTCAGGAGAGCCTGAATTTTTAAGTGAGCAGAGAGAGTTTAAAAAGCCGTAATGTACATTAAAATCCAGTTAACAGAGAGCCTTTTTTAATTTTGTCTCCCCAATAAAAAAGAGGAGAGGACTCAGCTGAGAGAGGCATAGAGCTGAGCATAAAATGTCAGTGATTCTGCGAAATACTGTACTGTTTTTCTATTAAGAGTATGAGATGTGTATAATAAAATTGGTTTAAGATTAATAATAAATGACAGTTCAGTAGATTAGGAATGAGGAAACTTGCATAAGAAAGCACTACAGGGGAATTAACTGTTACATAAAATAAAAGGAGTTTGAGACGGAAGCCACTGTCTCTCCTTAAAAAATGCTTTATTGGTTCATCTGCTAGCCAATTTAAAATATACACATATTAACACTTGAATCATTGCTTAAGATGTCATTGGGAAGAAATCTTATGTATGATAATATAATTTACATGAAGGATTATTAAATTGTCTTCAATACAGCTCTAGAGAGAAATTGAAACAGTTTAGAGTTTTGAGTAGTGAATAGTGAAATGCTGCATTTCAGAGCTTCTAGGGAAATAGCTACAGGATTTCATGTGGTAACATCCTTATCTGAAATCAAGACTAAATAAATTATGATTATTTATGAGAACAACAGGTGATTAAAAATAGATTAAAATATTTTTGCTACATCACTTCAAATAAAAGCTTCATGTTGGAATGGCTCTAACAATGTCAGTTGGTCTACAGAACTAGAAGCCTGAAAAATGAACGCAGCATGAAATCTCTGAAATAAACTTTATCTTAAAGTAGTATTTTTATGAAATAAAACTAGCTGTTAAAGTGAGTAATAACATGGAAACTGGGCAAAAAAGACTACCATGGTATTCCCTCAAAACTAAACTTTTAGCTAATTGAAGACAAGTTTAGTATGTGTATCTCAGAAATCTCCGTACAAGTAAGAAATTATGGGAAAATGTCTTTTAAAGCATGACTTCACAGATAGGCATCTAGACGAGTCCTGTATCTGTTTAATCTGCCTTCTACTCTGACTCCTAGCAATTGAACACAAAGTCCTGAGTGCATGTGTGCCATACATCTTGAACAGAAGGATGGTCCTTGTCCTAGGAAGCTCATAAGTGGAGCATAAAAGCAATGCTCCAGGTTAAGCGTTGAAGTGTATTATGCTAGACTGACAAGAAGATTAGGGTTGATTTAGTGTGAAGTCTTACAGTGTTGGCCACCACAACGTCTGCTGGAATCAACAGTAGTCAGAGCCAAGAACAGCTAGTACAGGAAAGTTTAAAACCTAGAAGTAGGTGTCTTTGGCAACACATGAAGGAAATCTTTAAAATTTGCACAGCATCTGCTGAATGAAAATAAACATCTTTAAATTCACACCCTTCTGGAAGCCATGCTTCTTTCCCTGGGCAACAGAGAAAGACTCTGCTTGAATTTGCAGAGAGAAAAATCCTCTCCTGGACTGCTCTTTTCCCCCAGGAGGCATAAGAGAGGCTAACAGAGAAAAACAGAGAAACATGGAATACACACCCTTTACAAAAAATTCTGTGGAAAGCTTTGAGAGAAATGCAAGTATTCGTTTTCCTGAGAAGCATGAGTGAGAGTTTTTCTTATTTAGAAAGAGTAAAGTTATAATTTATCTAGAACTTAAAACCACATTTTTTGACAATGATTTGGACATTGAAAGTAATGAAGTTGGAAATGCTCTTCAGTAAAGGGACTTCCTATAAAACTTCAAAACCTGTCTATATCTCAGTGTTTCATCAGGTGCTAGCTTCTGACATGAAGTTAAGAGTACTGTGATAAATAATCTATATGGGGCCAGGGAAGTATTGTGCCAAAAATGTATTTATGGGATTTGCTCATTTGGAAATCTCTGAGGAATATTTTGTCCATCACATCTTTTTGATTTGATTCTGGGGCCAAGAGTGGAAGTGAAGGTAGACTGTGATGCTAGATGGAGAAAATCTCCAATCTATCACATAATGAGAGAATGCTGTTATCAATTCTGAAACATTTGGTATAGGCATGTTACAATCGGGTTCTCTTTTGCAGCTGTCTTCAGCTTTCCTGGGACTTAGTTGTTTTGAGGGAAGTAGGTAAAGCAGAATATAATTTGCATAGTTCCATGAAACTATTAAAAAAATAAACCCACAAAAGTAGGACTCTGTTTCATTCCTCACTCCGAGTATTACAAACAAAAATAGATATGCAGCTTTAACAGCTGTAGGCATCCATGGGCAAGGTCTGCTAGGAGAAATGGTACAGTAGCTTGTAGTGGAAACTGCAAAAAGAAATTATGAGCCTCTCTCTTAGGAGACACAAAGGTGATCACATCTGCTAGGCTAACAGGGAATCACAAAAGGTATAGTGCCTTCTGGGCATTGTATTGTGTCTAGCTGAGCTGGAGTTTATTTCCCCATAGCAACCCTCACAGTGCTGTGCTTTGCATTGGTAGCTAGAAGGGTGTTAATAACACCCCAGTGTTTTGGCTACTGCTGAGCTCGGCATCAGCACTGTAACATTCCTTCCTCAGTTTGAGGGCAAGATCCTGGGAGGGGACTCAAGTAGGCCAGCTGACCCAAACTGACCGAAGGGATATTCCATACCATATGACATCAGCTCAGATATAAAAGCTAAGACAATGAGCTGGAGCATCACAATCAGTCAGAAACTTGTATTGTGGGAATAACTGAAACATGGTGGAACAACTCACATGACTAGAGGATCATGATGAATGCCTATAGTTTGTTTCATAAAGATAGGCAGAGAAGAAGTGGAGTAGGAGTTGCACTCTTTATTAAGAAGAACCTTGAATGTATTAGAAGAAAACTACGGTCATTGTTGAAGTCCTATTTTATGCCTTTGGATCAAGATCAGAGGGGATCTTACAGTCGGCGTCTGCTACTGACCTCCAAACTAAGACAATAGGGAAAACAAAACAATATTTAGGTTATTTAAGCAAGCTTCAGGTCAACAGAACCTGGTTCTAATGGGTGCCTTCAGTTATCTAGACATTTGTGGAAAGAAGAGTACAGTATGTTACATGTCACCCATCAAGTTCTTGAAATACAGAGAGGACTATTTCCTCATACAAACATCAGGTGTGCCAACCAGGATCGAGGCACTGCTGGGCTTGCTACTCACAAGACTCACTTTGTAGTACCTTGGTTAGTGATGGCCTTGGCTGCAGTGATTGCAGTATTATGGAGTTCAGGATCCAGCTGAGCACGCTGAAGATTAGTACTAAGAGAAAGGTTTTATATTTTAGTAGAGCAAACTTCAGCTTTCTTAGAACGCAACTGGGAGGGTCTCCATTGGAAGCTTCTATGAAAGATAAAGCAGCCAGCAAATGCTGGGAGTTTTTCAAGAACACTCTACTGGAAACATGAAAACAGTTTATCCCTTTAAAGGTAAGGAAAATAGGTGAAGGAAGAAACATCTTTAGCTTATATTTGAGCTTCTGAGGCTGTTCAAAACCAAATGAGAAGTGTACCAAGATGGAAAAGCAGACAAATACCCATTGAGAATCATAAGGTCATTGCCAGGTGCAGTTAGAAAAGCAAAACCTCAATTTTAATTGAAATTGGCCACAAGAAAGGGTTCTTCAGGACCTCTCCTCAAGCTTTTACTGTTTAAGAGAAGACATGAATTAGTCACCAACAATGCTGAGAAGTGGGAGGTTCTCAACACTTTCATCTCTGTTGGGTCCTACACCTTGGGAACAAATTTCTGGCTTAATGCAAACACAGACCCACCAGTAGAGAAGGAAGAGCTAGTATTTGAGCTACTACAGGAATTTGATCCCTATAATTTGGTAGCCATGACAATATCCATCTGAGGGTGTGAAGAAAGCTGGTTGATATTGAGAGGTCACACCATTGCCTTGGAGAAGCTGTGAAGAGCAGGGGACAACCCAGAAGACTGGAAGAAGGCTAAAGGCACCCCTATTTACAAGAAAGGCTTAAAGAAGAATCCAGAAACTACAGGTCTATCAGTCTTACTTAATTCCCTGAAAAAATTGCAGAACAATTTCTCCTGGGAGATATCATAAGTTCAGATGAAGAACGTTTTTGGGAAAAGCCAACATGGATTCACCAAGGGCAAATCATGCTTGACAAACCTGATTTCCCTCTACAAAGTTACCTGCTTGGTCAATGTGGGGCAGGTAGTCAACACTGTCCACATGGATTTCTCCAAGGCTTTCAAGGTTTCCTAGAGAAAGTCTGGACAAGTAGCCTGTGAGGTGGGTGAGGAACTGTTTGCCTGGCTGCACCCAGAGGGTGGTGGTAAAAATCTGCTTTCAAAATGACCAACCTATCACAAATGTGATCCCACAGGGATCAATTTTGGACCTAAAGCTGTTTAGTATCTTCAATAAGTGATCTGGAGTATGGGATCAAGTATACAGAGCTGAAATTTGCTAATGATTCCAAATTGAGTGGGGATGTGGACACCTCATAAGGGAGATCTGCCCTGCAGGAAGACCTGGATAGGCTGGAAGAGTAACAAGAGTCTTATGATGTTTGACAAGGACAAGTGTAAGATATTGCACCGGGAAAATATAAGCACAGACTGGGATCTACTTGTCTGCTCTGTCGAAAGGGACCTGGATGTCCAGTTGGACAAGCTCAATCTGAGTGAACTGTGCTGCTGTGGCACAGAAAGCCAAAAGGACGCTGGGCTGCATCAACAAGGACACCATTAGGAGAGAGAACTCTACTCATCACTTGTCAGGCTGGAATGCTGTGTTCTGTTTTTGTCCCCACTATACAAAAGAGATGTGGACGGGCTGGAGAGCACGCAGAGAAGGATCAAAAAGATGACCAAAGGACCAGAGAGGCAGCCATATAGGAAAAGGGTGAGAGAACTGGGTTTGTTCTGCCTCGAGAAAGAAGGCTTAGTGGATATCTGATCACTGTGTTTCAGTATTTAAGGGATGGCTACAAAGACCATGGAGACTCCCTTTTAGCAAGGAGTCATGTGGAAAAGATGAAGGGTAATGCTTGCAAGTTACGCCTGGAGAGATTCCAATTGCATACAAGAGGAAAATTTTTCACAATGAGAACAATAATCCATTGGAATAATCTCTACAGCAAAATGGTGGATTCCCCAATGTTAGACATTTTTAAGTTTGTTTGAACAGAATGCTAGGTCATTTCTGTGTTTTTGCCAAGAAAAGCTGTCCGAGATGATCGTCGAGGTCCCTTTCCAGCCTGGTGTTCTATGAAAACCAAGAAATAGCCATCTTACTGCTCAGTCATGTTAAACCTGATGAGGTTGTATGTGGTGTAAGAAAGACAATACCTAATCCAAGTTACATAACAGGAGAATCAAGATCCAGCGTTGATCTTACATGTCATTGCAAGCACTGTGTGTGACTCACCTACTATCTGTATGCTTTTGTTCCCCCTCTGAGAGGGATTAGTAAAGATAGATACACTGATAAAGAGGTGCACAAATGTTGTGACAGTCTTACAGCATACTGTCTAATATGGAATAATGGAATGTTCAAAGCAAATCTAAAACTTTACTGCATCATGGAGATGATTTTCAAAATGTGTATTTACAGATACTAAATGCCATACAGTTTTGTTGAAAGTCAGATTCATGATCAAAACCATTTTCAGATCAAAAACAAGTGAAAGGTTGGAAATTGTTGGGAAAGAATTATGTGAAACAAGAGGACTTATTTTGCCAGCTGTCTCTTCAATAGTCTGAGTAGTTCTGATCTCTTCATCTTAAAAACAAATAATAAAAGGTCTAGTAGAAGTGAAGAAACTTCAGAAGGGGACAACAAGGAAGATCAAAGGTACTAAGCAATTTCTATATTGGGTCTGGCTGAGCAAACTGACACTCTTCAACTGGGATGAGAGAAATTTCAGGAGGCAGGTCCACAAATCATGGAGGAAGCAAATTGATTTTCTCACCATCTCTAGGACATGCTAGTGGGAGGTTAGTTCAAAACAACCAAAGAAGGTGTCTTCTAATCAAACAGAGGGCAAACTGTGCTCTCTGCCGAGTTCGTTGTGCTGTAAAGTTTGTATGAGGGAATGAAGCAGCAGACTGGACAAGTTCTTCAAGAGAAAGTTATTTAAAGACTTGGGATCAACAAATGATTACAAAATATACATACTCAGGCAGTCTTCTGTGTTGAATATAGTTAAATATGAATCAAGCAGCATTAGGAAGAAGAGACATGATTTATCCTCTCTCATTCTTTTAAAGTCATTTGCTCACAAATGGAGCTGGAAGCAGACGATTGAATAATATGCACCTGTGGAGTGCCATAGGACAGCTGTTATGTTGTAAAATTACTGCTAAAATTACTACAAATTAAATAACAATTGCATCATATGAGTGAAAAAAGGTGATACCATTTTATATCTCTAAAGTCAAACTGAAAAAATTCAGTGCCTTCCTTCAGTATTGTTGATTTCTTCTCATGGTTTCATTTCACTGATTCAGGAAAGTAAATTCTAACAAGTCATCAAATACTTCTATAGAACCAAAGGTCAAACAGCAATATTAGGAAAATTTGTATATGACACCACAGAGATATACTGATTATTGAGAATGGATTTTTTAATTTTCCATTGTTTTATATGTAAGTAGGTGAAAAACAATACAGTTAAGCATGTTACTAAAGTTTTTCTTCCCAATGACAACAATACACCAAATTTAAAAATCAATTAGATGTTTATAAAGTGTTTGAGTCCCTAATTTTGATTGACAAATGGAACACCCTCATCAAAATACTCTCTCTTAGTGGAACCTAAAAGTACGCATAGTGACTTCACTCAGCTCTGCAATGACATTTGCTATAATTAAGGAAGTGATGACTTTTTATTCTCTTTTTGTTCATGAATTCATATTTTTACAATCAATATTTAAAAAGAAAGAAAAACTTTACAGCATCATTAAGCACTGTAGTATTAACATATATATATAAATTTCCAGCTACACTCTTGCTTTTTTATTGTATTATTCTGATAGACTCCCTTTTTGGAAACTGTTAAGTGAGGATAACATGTTTTTGCTTGTATGTTCAATGCATGACACAAATATGTAAAACTTTTCTTAGGTCTTATTTTGTATGCCTTAATGTATTATCACTTTTTGCTCCCCTAAATGAAACAGAAATAGCTTGAACTTTGAAGACCCATCTTTCAGATATCATGTGTGCTAAAAGTATATGTTGACATTACTTTTATTAAATATGACTTCTGAATCCTCGTCCTTCCACTATTCTTAGCAAGGCAGCTCCCACCTGCACCTTTTCTGAAAGGCATCGCCACATGAATGTTAAAGTTTGACGTTTCTTTAGTTCCCCTCTACCCAGGGAGCCACTTCCAAAGTGGAGATCAGGAATTTGTTTACGCATAGTGTTGAATTAATATCTCTGATTTATGTCTTTACCCTCTAAAGTGAAAGAACATTAATTTTTAATGTAGGGAAACAGAGAATGGAGCAAGGTAAGGGTTTTTTATGTGAACATTTGAGGGACAAAAAATGAACAAATAAATCTGTGTTATTCCATTTTCAGATTTTCATCCTTTCCATTTAAAATCACTAAAAGCTAAAGGAGACTCATATTCACAATCCATTCTGTCTTAGCTCTAAACTGGGGAAATTTCCTCTTTCTAATATTTCTTGAGCACTTCAGTCAATGTACAACAATTCAGTGTAGAACAACCCTAAAATTTTTTATATGCCAGACTCACGGATATTTTTCTCCTTCATCCCACAGACAGCAGACTACATCCAAAAACCAACAATGAATTCTGCATCAAGATACACTGAATACCTCACACATATCCCTCTGGTATGTGTTATGAAGAGAAACTTAATTGCTAGAGAAGTCTTGAACTTGAAATGTAGTTTTTCTGCATGCTGTTTCCAAGAGACATCTCTGCATTGCCTCAGGTGAATGTATCTGAAGTGTGACTGGAATATGGAAGCCCTCATTTCTTGTTTGCTAAGAAAAACCTATCCCAACTAAATAAGTATGAAACACAACAGAGCAACTGGAGGCTGTTTTTAAAAGGGCAGGAAAACTGGATGTGTAACAAGGATGTCACTCCGCCTTCTATATGGAAGACCTATATATTCACTCCTCCAGGATAATTCCCTTGATTTCTTGCCCCATGAAATTCAATTAATTTCAGTGATCTTTACAATACTAAGATCTTATCACTGGATATGTGTTTCGTATTTCATAAACATTAACTGAAGCTTTCATTTCTCATTTCAGAGTATTTTAAAACACAGATGTGACTTTCATGCATAACAGGAGGATCACCCCAAACTTTTATTAATTTTCATTTAAAGGTACTTTAAAAATAATTCACTTTGACGCTATAAATCATCAGTGCCAACTTATTTGAAATAATTTAATGTTAAAACACTGAGATCATTGCAGAAAATGGAAAAACAGTCAGTGTTTCATTCATTAAAGCTGAAAAAGTTGGTCAGATTGAATTGCTTTGTCTCCTTTTTTTTGTTCCTTCTGCAATGTACTTAATTTACATAATAACAGGCTGTAGAAAGCTTTATTTCTGATAAATGGGAAAATACCTAAAATTTTCAGCCAACTGTAACATGTACTGTAAACATATATAAACACATTAAACATAATATGCAATAAAAATCACTCACTTGATAGTGATCTAATATAGCTAAAACAGAAATCCTAGGGGAAGTTCACACTATGTAAAATATTGGACATTCAAAATTTCTACAACAGAAGTCAAGATCAAGACTTATCTGTGTTTGGGATCTTACTGTCCTTTCTCTGTTATAGAAGTTGTTTCTCACTACAAGGTAGGTGGGAAACATGATTTCACCTCCACAATAGCTAATGGGAGAAATCTTAATTTAGTTAGGCTGCAACACAGAATTCAGACTTATCAGTGTTCTTTTGTTACTAAACTATGGGTTTTGATTATATATTTCGTTCAACCTGTCATGCAGGTATTGTTTGTAAGACCAGTCATGCATGTAGATTCTTATCCTATTTTTGTCATTATTTAAGATTGGTAATAAAACTTAGCTGGCCCACTAAATCAGGTACAACTTGTAATAATATATTAAATTAAGGTACCTCATAAAATTTGTTTAGTTATAATTGCATCATTTTCTCTGGCTTAATTTTTCTCATCTAATTGAGATAAGGCATCCCATTGTCTTTCACTCAGGTGCTATTTGTATTAATGGAAATATAGTTTGATTTAACTGTAAAACAGGAATACCAGCAATTAAAATGAAGCAATTTCAGAACAATTAGTACCAGATCATGAAACCTGAAGCCTAAGGAACTATATGATTAGACACACTGAGTCAAAGCAGTCAACAAGCTGGCTCACTTTATGCTTAGACTAAAATCATTATTACATGCTGATGAACAATTTATCAGACTAGCAGATGAAGGACTTTTATACAATATTAACATTTGAGTACATTAAGATTGCAAGATTTCTTATGTATGAGGTAGATAAGAGCTTCTGTTAAGCAACTGTCCTCCAAACACCTGTTATCTAACTAGGCATATAGTATCAAGATATAATTTATATTCTTAAAGGATGAAGGGATTCTTCAATTAGCAAGTTATCAAAATGCAAAGTATTATCTTTATAAGCAATTTGCGTTGCAATGAGCAGATGTGACACAGATGTGGGCTTTCTGCAATCCACTTTAGGAACGATCAACTTAATGGTTTATAAGTCCTTTTGTGACATTGTTGGGAAAAAATTATTATCTTTCTCATCCATCTATCTATCATTATCATTCTGTTCAGTGAATCTTGTTTAAATCTCACTGAACTGGGGCATTTTTTCAGATCTGATTTATGATTGCACTCAACCAAACCAATCAGCAACTCATAGGTCAGGGCTTATCAGAACTTGCACTGGAAGATCAAGAGAGCCACCTCTGCTACTGAACAAAAAGGTGATCTGTAGGGACTCTCTAGTAATGTTTCAAGTTCGGGAAATTGTCCTTATTATAATGCTATGAGAACTGTAATTAAAACTGGTGTTGTGTCCTGAAAGTCATTCTGTAAAAACTCAGGAAATATGCTTGGATTGTCACTCCACATCATTATCAGAAGGTGAAATTAGGGATGCAATGCTGACACAGGCTTCAAATCCTTCTAGCTTTTTGTGGAAGTACATGAAAAATGAGAAATATCACACCAGTTTTCTTGGTCTTTTGTTAAGCTTTATTAAAAGTTACTTTTTTTTTTGTGCAGATGGCAGATAGCATCCTATAGAGATTTCTGGGTTCCTCTGCTCATCAATGTACCCTTCTCTTAAACTGAAAAAAGTGTTCTTGTTTTTTATTCAAATGTCTTCCAGATCAAGGTCTTAGTGTCCCGTTGGTTACCCTCCTTTCTGATAAGGGTAAGATAACTCCCCAGGCCACTGACAGCATGCCCAATAACAAAAAGAGAAAGATTTCTGAGACTGTCAGCAATACTCAAATCATGGCTAGGCTTCGTGAACGAATATTTAGGAAAGCTCTATCCACATTTGTTACAGGTATGTTGGTGGCTTATAAGGTCAATACAAGATAGACACATCCGATTGCAAAAGGCACAACAGAAAGACTCCTTAGGTGGTGTATTCTGCAAGACATGATTCTTTCTGCGTAGTGTTTTCTCCTTGAGAGTGATCCTGCCTGTGTTCTCAAAGGAAGCAGCAGCGTTATAGATGGTGTGTCTCCAGGCCTCCCGATTGGAGGCCAGAGTAGACCAGTTATGATGATCAATATGGCCAAGGCTGAGATGTTGTTTCAGGGAGTCCTTGTATCTTCTCTTCGGGGCTCCTCTCTTGCGGCAGCCGGTGGCAAGTTCACCATAAAGCAAGATCTTAGGGAGGCGATGGTCCTTCATCCTGAAGACGTGCCCTGCCCAATGCAGCTGTGTTCTCAGTAACATGGCCTCAATACTTGTGACTGCTGCTTGCTCTAGAACAGATGTATTGGTCACATAATCTGACAGTGGATGTTTAGGACTGTACGGAGACAGCGTTGATGGAAATGTTCTAGGAGATGCAGATGGTGCTGTTAGATGGCCCATGATTGAGATCCATATAAGAGAGTAGACAACACTATGGCTTTGTAAACACTGATCTTTGTACTTTTCTTTAAGTGTTTGTTTCCCCAAACTCTTTTATGAAGCTTTCCGAAGGCACTATATGCCTTTGCTAACCTGTTGTCTATCTCTCCATCAATCTTACTGTCCGAGGAGATGAGGTTACCTAGGTAATTAAACTACTGGACTGATTTGAGCTCTGATTGACCAATGGTGATATGGGGATAAAGAGCTGTGGATATCAAAATGAAAAAAGTTTTCAAACATTTCATAACAAGAAGCAGGAAAAATATGTAATAAAAACATAATGAAATATTGTTTCAGGAGCA
This sequence comes from Manacus vitellinus, assembly GCF_001715985.3. Lineage (NCBI taxonomy): Eukaryota > Metazoa > Chordata > Aves > Passeriformes > Pipridae > Manacus > Manacus vitellinus. Next base: position 4,088,249 of record NW_021940917.1, on the reverse strand, counting down.
AATTTTTAAATAAGTGAGAAGTCAGAGAAATGTATCTAAGACAATTCTCTCAGGAAGACAAAATGGAAGAAAAACAGCCCTAAACCAACTCAAATATCTTTAATTTGCATTAGGAAACAAAATCTTATAAGTATTGTATGAAAGTCTGTACTACTCTTTTACTTCCAGGTGATACATAGTACGAGTACATGAATGCTCACTTTTGTCGATCTGAAAATCTGTTCGGAACGGAATGTGTGTGGTTGTTTTTTTGTAACAAGCCTCCAGATGAATTTTCACTTATGCAATCCTGTTGTTTTGCAAGTGTGCCCTCAATGTCACTTAAGAAATCTCAGCTTTTCAAAAGTTTCAGAACTTTGCAATGTTAGATTTTTTACTTTTAGCTATGATTTTCGTGCAGTGATAATAAGAGAAAGAAATAACCTTATGTCATGGTTTGAGATAGCCCCAAAATCCAGTTCCCTAGCTCCATTTCCCCCTCCCACATCTCAGCTTAATGTGAGATGGGTTTTTTTCCAGACAAAACACACCAGACTCAAAGTGGGGGAAAGGGAATACATTACAATGACTGTACAAATAAATACTGCATCACATTATACACACGATCACAACTATCTCTACCATGACATATAGTATTTACAGTGGATCAGATCTCTTCTCCCCTCCAAATAAAAGTCCAGGAGGGAAAGAAGGACAGATCCCTTCCAGTCCTTAAGCAGCAGCATCTTCTGAGGCAGCAGTCTGTCTTCTTCACATGCAGCAGCTGATAGCTGGCTTTCTGCCAGCACTCACGAGGGAGGTATTCAAGCCTCTCTCGGCCCCATCGCCTCCAACCGAGGGGTCTTCCGTGGGCTTCGTAACCCCAGACAAGGTCGTATCACCACGTCATGTCACGAAGACACAGGGGGGTCTTCGTGACGGTCTGGTATCTCCAGGAGACTCAGCTCCTTGCAGGGCCTCTGTGCCCTGTCTCTCAGGCTGCCACCGTGGCAGCAGTGCAAGGGGGGGGAGCCAAAGTCAACTCCCCCCGCATTCCATCTGGCCGTCCCGGTCCAGCTCCAGGACACTCTGAGCTTCTCAGCTCCTCTCTCTCTCTGGTGCTGCATGTCTAAAACTCTTCTCCTTAATAGGAGTCCATGTCCCTCTTCTCCAAGAGGGGTCTCAAGGGAGTTTTAGGGGATCTGGTACAGTCTTACCCCCAGAACTCTGTCTCTCAGGCTGCTGGCTCTCTTTTTCCCAGCTCTCCTTCCAGGAGTCTTCTCTGCGGTGCTGCATGTTGTTTCTGCTGCTCCTTCAGTTCAGGTGTTATCTTTCCTGGCTCTCTGCCACCGTTTCTCTGGTCAGTCCCGGCTGCTGCTCTGCGCCCGTGGAGAAAACATCTCCCGGCATAACTACAGGCACCTAGCCCAGCTTTATGCTGTTCCAGGTCCCTGCAGCCCCCCCAGCCAGGGGCTGGGAGGCCCAGAGGGCCCAAGGGGCTCAGAGCCCCTTCCTTGTGGCCCTACAACATGGCCACCTCTCCTGCAACAACAAAACTACAATTCATCTCTTCCGGTGAGCTTGTGGGATGTTGACATTTTTGCAGGAGCGCCCATTGGACAGAACTCCAAAACTTACAGGGGTTTCCACCCCTTGGGGTCTACCACTTTTCTAGCCTCTGGGGGAAAACAAGATTCAAACCATGACACCTTACTACTCTGCTGATACAAACCAATGAAAAAGCAAAGAAATTAGTAGTATTTTATTTTCTCATTTTTCATGGACTAATCACACCAATTAAACCAGAATTTTATTACCTGACTAGCACACAAAGAAGTGAAAAATCTGTTTGACCTTAACAGCAATGATAAAATTCTGGGCTAGGACTAGATTTACACAGATGTCGTATGGATCCCACTGGCTACAGGTGCTATAAATAGACCATGTCTCAGTAATGTTCACTTCATTTTCCTTTTTGTCACTGAGACACAATTCTGCATTGTCAGAGAGAAATGCTGTGTTATAGTCTCCATCAGGGATGTACGATGCTAGTGTTTTATGTGTAGGAAGGAGTCAATAAAAAGGTCATGGGATGGATGAACTCTGAATTTATGCAAAGAATGGAGGTGCGCCGTTGTGAAACTTGCAGCATTAACTCCAGATGCCCCTATATGCATAGAATGAAATGTACTCAAAGAGATAGAAGTAAAAATAGCAGCAGGTTTCTACAACCACACAGGAAAATTGTTTAGTCTGCCTAATACTTAAGATTAATAGATTAATAGATTAATAACAAAAGTTTCATGAATGTCTAAATACTTGGGTAAATGGCTTAAATACTAATTAATTTTTGCTGGTGCTGAAATATAACAACTGAAGGGAAAAGTGAGTTTAAAAAATTCCTTTTAAGAACATTTCCTTCCCTCATAGACATAAGGTCAAGTAACTAAAAATCCTGTTTGTTACCTTTGACCAAAGGTCTTTGTAGCTGAGATCTGTCTCATTTTCAGGTAACAGTTAAAGTCTCTTCTGTTTCAAGATTTAAATGTTTAAAACTGGGATATAGCTCCTGGTTTTCAAGTCTGCTGGGGTCCATAAGGGACATGAGGACGCAGCAGAGCAAAAATTCCAAGATGAATAAAGATGCTTGCTACATTATGTCAGAGAAATTTCTTGAGTGTCTTTTCTTTCAAGGGCCCATTTAAAAGGTTGGAGTAACTGGCAAATGATGGTTATTGATCCTCATGTCTAGATATGTACAGTGGATGCTGAGAGGACCATAACATGGAACTGCTCAGTTTCTAAGACAGGTGGGTACTCCCATAGCAAAACCTTAGAAGACTTTGTCAGCCCAGTAGCTTGCTATGGTGCTTCCAAAAATCCTCAAAATAGGTGTAAGAATTCAGCCTATATTCACTATTTGATATCAAGATGCCTGATAGGTTGTGAGATTTTTTGTGTAGGCTTAAAACATATTCTCTATAATGCGAAAGTGGAAATTCCATTGCCTATTGGTTATAATGCGATTTCCATATAAAAAGAGAACAAGAACAAACTGGAGAAAAGTTAACTAGAGAGAAACACAAACCATTTTATTTTCACAGTGTGTAAGTTAGTATGACTTTAAGCATACAAGTCATCTTTCTGAAGGTGACTTTCTGATTACATGTATATAGACATGGTGCCTAAAATATGCATTTGACTTGCAAATATATATTAATTTTACTTTCTCATAATTTTAAAATGAGTAAGTAGCTGCAATTCTGTTTGATAGAGAGTGGGAGAGAATATATGTTGTAATGACATTAGCACTGTGAAGGGAACCCAGCTGTTTCTCTATGGTGTTCTCTTTTAACTCTGCCTCTTTCTGCACTGGTTTGGAAGAATTCAACTGGAAATAGAATTGGTAAGCTAAAATTCAGCATCTTAATGCACCTTTTACTCTCATCATGAAAAGAGGAATTTTTTTCAGAGTGTGTGTCTCCGAGTGCTGCTGGTAAACTTTTAGCACTCAAAAGAGTAGATTACATAAAGAAAAACATAACATTAACTACCTTTGTTCTATGTTGTATGGTGTGTTTATTCTTAAATCTTCATAGAACAGTTCTATATTTTAGATAATGATGCCTACTTCATCATCATCATCATGGCTAGGCTTCGTGAACGAAGATTTAGGAAAGGCTCTATCCACATTTGTTACAAGCACGTTGGTGGCTAATAAGGCCAATACGAGAGAGACACATCCGATTGCAAAAGGCAGAACAGAAAGACTCCTTAGGTGGTGTATTCTGCAAGACACGGTTCTTTCTGCGTAGTGTTTTCTCCTTGAGAGTGATCCTGCCTGTGTTCTCAAAGGAAGCAGCAGCGTTATAGATGGTGTGTCTCCAGGCCTCCCGATTGGAGGCCAGAGTAGACCAGTTATGATGATCAATATGGTCGAGATGTTGTTTCAGAGAGTCCTTGTATCTTCTCTTCGGGGCTCCTCTCTTGCGGCAGCCGGTGGCAAGTTCACCATAAAGGAAGATCTTAGGGAGGCGATGGTCCTTCATCCTGAAGACGTGCCCTGCCCAACGCAGCTGTGTTCTCAGTAACATGGCCTCAATACTTGTGACTGCTGCTTGTTCTAGAACAGAGGTATTGGTCACATAATCTGACAGTGGATGTTTAGGATTGTACAGAGGCAGCGTTGATGGAAGCGTTCTAGGAGATGCAGGTGGTGGCAGTAGATGACCCACGATTCAGAACCATATAAGAGAGTAGACAGCACTATGGCTTTGTAAACACTGATCTTTGTACTTTTCTTCAAGTGTTTATTACACCATATTCTTTTATGGAGTTTTCTGAAAGCTCTATATGCCTTTGCTAACCTGTTGTCTATCTCCCCATTAATCTTACCGTCTGAGGGGATGAGGCTGCCTAGGTAGTTGAACTGTTGGACTGATTTGAGCTCTGACTGACCAATGGTGATATGGGGATGATGGATACTTACCTGTCTTGCAAATGGACAGTCAAGGTTCAGTGGCATAAAGCTTGTGAAATATGGAGAGTATTAATTGCTTGATGTTATTATTTTAGATTTTCATAAATTTGAAGAAAGTCAACATATTGGAAAGTTCCTTTAAAAATTATTTTTTGTTTTGTTTTTTAAAACTCTGAATCATTTAGAGAAAAGACATTTAATCAAAGCTGCAGTGTCAGCTTAAGTAAATAATTTGTTTGTGTGCTTAACTTCAGTAACTGAGAACATTTCATAAACTCAATGTTAACCACTCTCTCACCTTTGTGTATCATCCCTACTGATAAAAAAATTGGGTCAAAATTTCCGTAGCTCAAACCTGGAGTACACAGGAAGAGATAAGTCAGAATCTGCCTTATACAAGACAAATGTGTATTCTGTGATTTCAAAAATCAAGTCTGTCTTTCTGTGCTTAATGTTGAGGGCAAGTCTCCTGTCATAACTGGTTTAATGAATTAAAAATGCATGAAATAATTGTGACACCTGTACCACCAGCAAGAAGTAGGTCCATATAACTCATGTAGTTGGCATTGAAAAAGCTTGTTTGTTTCCATACACGTTGCACAAAACAGCTGAAAGCATCAAAAGTTGAATTAGAGGGGGTAGATTAGCAAGTCAGCAAAAGAATGTTTATACATAAGGGGCCTAAATGTTGAGTACAGGATACTAAAGAGTTCTTTCTTAAAGCCGCTAAGGCATATGTTTCTGAACTCTGCAGTAGAAAAGAAGTAAAATGGTTTATTATGTGGAACATGAAAATATCCCGAAATGCAGAGGTTCTGGTAAAGATATTCCAGGGTTCATTTATTTGAAAGTGCTCATGCAAAACGAAGTAGACATTTTCCTGAGGACTACATTCACAAGAAGCAAATTATACTAAGTCACATGTGTCATCTTTAATATCCAAGTATTCTGGTATTTTAAAGAAATGGAAGCCAATTAATCTCACATTATTTCCTCTATTATATGTATGCAGTACTGATTTGTCTTTTCTTTGCCCATGTAGGTAGTTACTATGAAGCATAAGCATTAATCTTTTGCTTGTATGTTAGTTAGTTTGTTTATTTTGGGGTTTGATATTTTTAACATGTGTTTGAAGCAGCTAGGTAATTGCTTACCTTGTTCACCATGCCTTGCTGTTTTGGGTTTTTTTGCTGTAACAAGCTGGAAATGAAAACGATGCATAACAGCTTAATTGAAGTATCTTGGTTTCATATTGTTGTTGTGAATTACTGAAACTGAATGTGGCCATTTTAAATAATGATGCATTGCTATGTTCCTTATGTTTTAGCTTTAATCTGGTTTAGTATTCATGATGATTGAGAGTAGTTTTCTGGCAGGCAGAAAAATGCAAAATGAAGTTGAATCTGTAATGACTAAAAAGAGTGACTGGATTACTGAAAATTTAGCAATACCTTAAAGGTTTTGTAGCTTCTCTGTTCTTGTAAGTATATTAAAGTTTAAGTCATAATGTAATTTTGAAAGATGGTATGTCTTTGTTAATTCTGAATATACTGTGTGACAGCAAGGCCTCATTTGACTAACTGAAATTGCTGGTCCTAGATACCTGATAATTTTATGTATGAGAAAAAGTAAGCTTATGATTACATGACCAAATTAGGTGATGACAAGCACACAATTGATTGCCTAGGTCTGACTCCAAATTTTTGAATACAGGGTAACCTGCAGCCTGTCTTAACCAAGTCTCAGAGAAGAAAATCAGAGTTAATATAAAGCTTTAGAGGCAAATACCTATGCCTCAGCTGAAAAATGTAGGCAGATACCTGCAAACTGCCTCTGAGATAGTGATTTCAGTTGTGAATCTACATAACAGTGAAAAGGTACAAGGCCTCCTCTTTTTTTATGTGCTTAGTGTACTCAGATTTTCTGTTTCAGTATTTCTCCTAGCTTTTGGAGTTGTGTGGGGCAAGGCAACGTCTGAAAGACAATGGTGTTTTTTAGTATGTGAAAAAAAAGTCTGAATTATGTTGCCCAATACAAATTTCACCTAAGTCACTGGTGATATTTCTCCATAAGTTCAGATGGAATTTCGATGACTTCACTGGAGAGTGGTCAGCACAGACAGAGAGAGGCAGTGTAGGTCTCTATTTAAACCTAAGTATTCAACTTCATATTGCTGACCTAATTGAAATGTAACCACCTGCCTGTCTGCTCCTAAATCAGCATTAAATGCTTTGCTTTTGATATATAACTTATAGGATCCTTACCAGACCTCTCTCTACTTGCAGCTCAAGGGAACAGGGCCACTCAGGTCACAGTGCTAATGCTGACAGTCAGCTCTGAAGACTCCTCCAACTCAAAGATATCATAAGAGTGAGAGGAGGGTTAAGAAGAAAGGAAGTGGGTAAATGATAGGAAAGAGAGATAGATACTCCCCAGAGCAATAATGAGGTTTGCCATTTTCCAAGGGAAGAATTTCAGCAAGGATGATAGATTCAGTAGAGGAAGAACCTGGGAAAGATATGGGCAATCCATCTGTTTTTGCTTTACTTTCCTGCTTCATCTACTCTTTTCAGTCAACGCTGTCCTGCATCCACTAAGTCTAGACAGAAGTAGACATTCAATGCTTTTTTGTCTCAGTTTCTAATAATCCTGATAGACCTTGGACTAGGTCATAGATTGGATAGGATTGCCCAATGCCCTGAATGAGAGGACCATGCACATGAGAACAGTGACTTCCCATTTGTTTGGACACTGAACTTGTCAGGGACCTGCTGTGTCACTGGAATGTTCACAAGTCCTTGGGGCCTGATGGGATACACCCCAGAATGGTGAGGGAGCTGGGAAATGTTACAGCAGGACTAATCTATTCCCAAAGGTCTGAGAAGTCTGGGGAACTCTCCACTGACTGGAAGCTGGCCCATGCTCTTCCAGTGTACAAGAAAGGTATCAGAGAAGACCCAGGAACCTACAGACCTGTGAGTCTGACATCAGCACCTGGAAAAATTATGAAGGAAAAGGGTAGACTGGGAGCACTGAAAGTCATTTGAAGGACAATTCAAATATCAGTCACAGTCAACATGAGTTCACAAAGGGAAAGTTCTGTTTAAGAAATCTGATCTCCTCCAGGGTAAGATCACCCACCCAAGTGGATGAAGGGAATGTGGTGGATGTGGTTTTTTGCTGGCTTTTAGGGATGCTTTTTATATTGTCCCTCACAGCATCCTTCTATACAAGTTGTCCAGCTGTGGGTGAGGGGTTCATGGTGTGCTGCATGAAGAGCCAGCTGGATGGCAGGATTCATAGGGTTCCATGTCTGGCTGGTGAGCTGTCACCAGCAGTGTCCTCAGGGCTCCATCCTCACCTCTGTGCTGTTCAATATTTTGATCCATGACCTGGGTTCAGGATTTGAATGCCACATTAATGGTTCAAGAGCAGTCAGCAGTGTGATGTTCTTGACTTTTTTCAGTAAAGACTGTGATCTGTTTGTACTGTCTTTTTCATCAGAATGATTCCTTTCTGTTTTTCCACTACCTTTCCCTTCTTTTTTTAAATTTTCCTAATCTAAGAAGGATGCAAATTCATCAAACTGCAAGCCTAGAATAGCTGTGATCTTAGGCTGTTCAATCTCACTTTTAACCAAGCAAAGATAGTTCAGTATAGCTTACATTTCAATTCACTATGTATTTCAATTCACTATGTATTTCAATAATAAATCATTTGATAATACTACACTAGTGACCCCGTGAGAGCAAATTTCCTTATACTCAGTTTCTTGAGTAATTGATCTTTATGGGCTACTTTCACATGGTGTGAGTTCAATTGCTTCATGAGGAACATTTCCGGAGCTTTTTTGCTTTTTTATTTATTTTTGCTTTCTGTAATCAGAATTGATAGAGGATGAATAGTGTTGAAGAGCTAAGACACTACAACTTGCCCTTTATGACCCACATTCTCACATCTCCTTCTGCAAAAGAAGAACATGGTTGCTGCACAATCCTAAACTTGATTATTCTGACATTTATCATTCTTACAACACTATGCATGCATATAGCCTTAATGAAAGATAGTAAAGGTAGAGACAGGTCCCAGTCTAAAAATATTACTCAGTTAAGCCAAAGGAGAGAAAGTTTATTTTGACATGCCTTTCTGAACATTTGTCTACAGAAGAATATTTTCTTCCTAATAAAGAAAACCAAGAAGACAGGGCTATACAGCTTTGGGGCACGCAGTTGCAAGGTTAGCAATAGTATCAAGGTCCTAAGATTAGCTCTGTTGGTTAGAACATCATGTTCATAAATCCAGGGTTATGGGTTTGATCCTCACATGGGCCATTCACCTGAGAGTTGGACTTGATGATCCTTGTGATTCCCTTCCAACTCACAATACTCTTTGAAATTTCTATGAAATGTTCCCATTAATGCAGTATTTTACTATCATCTACCTTTCCGTGCATAGCTCCCGTTTCAGTCCTCTTTGATGCACTGCATGGCCTTGCTCTAGTCCTTGCATAATACAAACACAGGATCTTTAGGGCCAACAAGTCCTGCTAAGAGACAAAGTATTGTGCCACCATAACAGTATTATGCTGACACGGACTGGTTACTCCAGGCCAGAACTGGCTAAAATCCATCTTAGAGCATGAACAGGGAAAATATATCTCTTCTTGCAACCTTGCGTGTGGATGTAACCTTATTAGCAGTCTTCTCCTTCCCATATGTCTCTCTTAAAATAGAATGTTTTATGCTGCACATAAATTGTATTTAGAAGGTTATTCTATGAACATTTATTTTAGACTCTAATGACTTCAGGGAGGGGAATGTCATTTGCTATCAGTTTAAATAGTGCTTAGCAGAATGGGGCTTTGACCTGCTCTGCTCTTTACAGCTGCCATATATAGAAAAATAAACACCTCCTGGTTTAACAAATGTCTGTAAATCAGCATTTTCAAGCACAAAAAAACCTCACACTCTTTCAATGAAATTAATTCTATAGTCACCTTTTTCCCCTTTAAATGTCCTCCTGGATTTAGGGAAAAGGCCAATACTTCTGTCCATGCCTCTGCCAAAAGGATTAACTCTTCTGATCACATTACTTTCTTTGGTTTTCCATTATTATAATTCATGGGGGAAAAAGAATAACTCATTGAATTCAGTTTTAGAAAGAAAAGGGAAACTTTTTATTTCCTCAATGTCGCGCCCTCATATCACAAGACAGCATATTAACATTGTGCTCTGCCTGTGCTAATGATCTCTACATCTCAGTAGGGCTAATTAAACAGAAAACAAGGGGTGAAGGCAGTATCTGCAGAAAAGTTTATTCTGGGTAGTGTTCCAGCATCTTGGAAAGATTTTAATAATTGTTTTTATACAGGTCCAGCTGTTCACCATGCAGCCTGAGGGGAAGTCCTTATTTATGAGGAGAACTCTTCACCACTGCTGATTGTAATCATGTGTAAAATGGTCTTTTCATCTCATGCTCATGAATGAATCTTTGTTAGACTAAATGAGAGCTGCTGACTCAACAGCTGCCTGTAATGCATGAAATTCACCTTTTGATCTCAGCATCCATTTGGATGGTTAAAAGGAGTTTGTGCTTTGAGGGGACATTTCCATTAATTATTAGGACTATTTTTTGGTTTTTTTCTAAAACAGGAAGACAGTTTTTAAACAAAACTGTTTTCCTTTCATACGCATGTAAGATGTGCCACTTAATATATTCTTTCATAGAAATACGTTTTCTGGAAATTATTAGGGGCTTTGTGTTATGACTCACCCTTCGAAGCAATGAAGGGTGAGAAAACATCCAAAACTGTAAAGGAAGCAATAATTTATTATATCCTGTGGGACTCAGCAGCTTGTTATAAATTCATTTCTCATGTAAATGGGCTTAAAAAAAGATTAAACTTGATGCTGGTTCTGTAATAGTTATTCACACAAACTGCAAATGAATTACATTCTTTGACTATCTTTAATGCTAATGTCCAGAAAAATCAATTTTCAGGTTTTTTGTTCTTGTATTTGAAATAAAACTAAGCTTACTGCAGTTTCGGGATTTGGATTATTAACAGGTCTGACAAAGCGTATTTTGTACACAGAGATCTAAAGAGGTGACCTCCATTTAGCTAAATGTTCAGAACTCAGTGGTCTGCTAGCACATCTGAGTACTTCAGGTGATTCAGATCACACAAAAATTAAATATAAAATTTAAACATTGATCACTTGTTTTAATTTTATCCTCCTATCCATTATCTACAAAGTTTTAGAGAAGCCCTTCTGGGAGTAGCCTGATTTGACCTTGCTCTATTAGCTGTCAAACTCCTTCCTGTGATGTGGGATGCAAGTCTGGGTGTAAAAGTAATACCAGGCTCAATGATTAGAAGAGGAAGTGGAGGAGGACCTAGGCATGGCATTCACTTCGCCATCTACCGATGGTAGGAGCTTGATGATAGTGATTTAAAACTCTGTATGTTGGACTTACCCTCTTTGGGATCCTTTACTTCCATCTCCTACTTGATAGTCAGTCTGTATGATATAGAGGTAGCAAATGCCAGTCAACATTCTCCCTGCTGTGCACCTATGAAGCAAAACAGGACATTCACTTAAAGGGATAGCAAATGGATGCATAACTTTCACATCTAGAAACTCTTGTGTACTTTAAGAAATTGATAGTCATGTAGGATAAAGGTAGATTATCTCAGTTAAAAGCAATTTTTTCCAAAGCTACTCTTTCCAACATTGTAATCAATTCAGAAAGCCATCTTAGTTGTCAGCAAATGTAGTAACACGACTTCAGTTATGTAGGAGAGGTAACAGGGTCAATGGCAGTGAGAATAAGGAAGACGCATTTGGAAGGGAAGAAGCATTGGGAACAGGGTAGAGGCTTGCTCCTGGCAGCAAACTTAAGTATTTTCATTGTATTGTAAACCAACTGTAGTGTATTATAAAAGAAAAATTGTGAAAAGTTTGGAGCCTGCTTTTTCATGAACTTATCAAGTGTTTGAATGTAATATTTTGGCTTTTTAAAGGGGATATTAAAGTTACAAAATTGTTTTGGTCTAGAAATGATCAAAAACTAAGCAATGCTCACATGTGAAGTTTCTCAAAGCTTTGCATCTGTCTCCCTGAAAGAGGATCTTCTCATAGCTTCTTTTACTTTAAAACAGAATACTCAAATGACTATAATTCTTAATGAGCTAAAGGTTGGTTTAGTCTAGTTGTTCTTGGGTAGCAATTTTTTAAGTATCTTTCAGTTCACTTTCATCCTTGCTGGTTGTAATGAGGCATACTGGAGGTCATGCAAAACTGGCTGAGATGATTCATCTTTGTCTTCATCTGTGTGGTTCAGTCCCATGCTGTGGTTATTCTTAATTTATGAACTATCTGCTACATGTTCCCAGATGTTGGAACAGGCAGTACATTTCAAACTACTGCCATGCCACAAAAAGAAGGCCTAATTACATGCACGAAATAAAGTTTTTCCAGGTATCAGAGCAGAAGCCATTAATAATCGAACTGTGCATCTCAACAAACCCTTCTAACAGCACTCCACAAAGGAATTTGGCAAAGTAATGCAGGGTGTGACCAGATGGTTAAGGCCATTTATGCTGTCCTTATTTGTTTCACTGTCTAGACTACATCGACTTTTGATCAGTAAACTCTGAGTTATATACTAAACATACATTGCAATGTATCAGGGTAAATTTAACAATCTAATACTGTTGAAATTGACACAGAGAGTAAACACCACATATTTATATTTTACTGATAAGACAATTTTGTTGCAGAGTAGTATCTTCTCAAGAATCTGTAGTTTGTTTCCATTACAGAGAAAGGAATGATTTAAGAAGAAATCTCCTCTGTCTTCCTACACTAAAAAGCTGTAAATGTTGAGATTCAAAATCATCCTCATCATTTAGTAACAGAGAATCACTTCATAGGCATGGTAGCCATTTTTCACAGGATTCAAGCAGCAATATTAACGAGATTAAGTCTCATGGTATTACTAGATTGAAGTCTCTCAGGTTAGGTCAAAGATACTCAAAGGTGTCCAAGTTTCCTAGAGAAGACTTGGTAGAGTTTTACAGTCATTATAAATACCAAAGGCATAGTCTGACTGCTTTTTCAAGTCCCTGAGCATTCATAAATTTATTAAAGTCCCTTTGCATCACACTTAGCTCTGAGAGGAGGTCCTTGAACAAATAGTTGGTGTACACGTTTAGTTCTGCAGAACATCATGTTTTCTATATTTTAACTGGGATTCTTGTGCTAAGTAGACACATTTGAATGATTTTTTTTTCCCTGCCTGGAAGAGACTTTTGTTATATATGAGGTCAGATTCAAAATGTATAGCCACTCTTTCCCCTTTGCCTCCTCTAGGCTCATGTATCATTGAGCAACCAGCTGGAAATAGCTGTGTAAGCACAGAACTACCTGAACCATTCAGTCAGGATTCAAGGATATAAGCAAGGACAGGAATCCTTCTGATTAGGTCACAAGTGATGAGAGCCAAGGTTAGCTGCTCTCACATTTCTTTCCTTCATCACTAGATAAGTACTGCCATATTGCTAATAGATTTTAAAATTGTGTGAAATATTTGTTTCAGTAATTAATCCAGCCCTTTTGATCTGGCCTTTTCACAGCAAAGCAGTCTTTTTCTCTTGGCTTTATGTAGATATGTATCCAATTAAACTAAAAGAAAATATTCTTTCCTGTCTTTAGGTATTTTCTTACAATGATTTTCATAGAATTGCTTAATGAACATGGTAATGGTTAGTTTCCCAGCCTGTATATTGCAGGAATGAGAGCAATTTCTTTCTGTAAGATGGGAGGTAGTACTGCTGTTAAATTGGTTCTCGCAAAATGAGTCAGGTTTTGCTAAAATTACATCAATACTGAAAATAAAGACAAAATAGTAATCAGTTTTTTGTGAATTGAAAGTTAGAAAAACACTTAAAGTGTTGTTCAATCACTTTCATCTATCTTTAAGGGTTTACAGTACTTCTCACCCCGTAATATTTTTCTCATAGACCTGACAAAAAAATAGACCTGATGTTTTTCAGATAAGCTAGAGAGTTTTTGCCTCCAAAAATTCTGACCCAGTGTTGGCAACAACTCACAGGATAGGTTTTTAACGATGCCTTCTGAGATTCAGATACTATGAAGTTAGTTGATGTTTAGGTAATAATATTCTACTGCAAAATATGATTTCAGGAGGAATATAGACTATGTAAATTGAATTGTACTGTGAAACTGCATATTTTTTAAAACAGTAAAATACTGCATATGGTGAATACTTCCTTCTGTAAAATATGCATTTTGATAACTGGGTATCAAAACTATGCAGAATTCAGCCATACAAACTCAAGTCATGTAAAAATGATGTTATCTCTTTCTGGCATAAATATCTCATATCTAGCTATATTTCTTATTTTATAGACCGAAAAGATTTGGAGAATTCTCCAGGGTTTAATAAGTTTGGATTTTGTTCTAGCATTAGTTTTTTAATTACACTAATTATTAACTGAAGTACTTTCTTCTAGGATTTTCTAAGCAATAGACAGAAATATTGTTTCTATAATTTAAAATATAGTATAATGGGTGTTTGTAAAATCTTTAAGCAAGCAGCTGATCAAAGCATTTTTTCTTTTTCTTTTCTTTTTTTAACATTGTAATTTAAAATGCCTGCATTTTTAAACTGTACTCACTGAAACTTCAGGCTTATTTTTAGCTTGAGAAACCCTCTATGTTTCTTTTTTTGCCCATATTTAGTGGTGTCTGGCACTTCTTAGGTTCAATTAACTTCAGTTCTTGGGAAATCACATTATAAGAAAAATTTGCCCTCATAAACCTGCTTTATAAAAACTATATTTTTAAAGAACTGTTTCAGTAAAGATAAAACACTCTGACACAAATTTATGACATAGATCTTTATTTTATAAGCAACAGTTTTCTAGCATTTTATTTCTTTTTTTTCTTTGTGATAACAAAATGACTGTAAAAGCTAAATAGATTTGTAACAGACAGTAACGCTACAAATTGTTCTTCTCAGTTAATTCACACTCCCCAGCATAATGACCGATGTTTAGAAAAGGGTAGCAAATTAAAATTAAATATAGTGGACCTATTCTAGTTCTTATACAAATCTGTTCAACCCAATTAGTCCTACAGAGTTTTTCTGGGTATAAATAAAAACCAAAAATGGGTGACTTTTAACTTACTTTCTTTATTCTATTTGAACATCATGGGCTAAGTTTGTTGTCATATACGACTACTCATTTTCATAATTTTGTTGGGTCATGTAGTTAAAAATAAGAAACAATTATACCAGTAGGAAATAAAGATACATAACTAAAACTAAAGCTTCTTGAAATGTTTCTGCAAAATTTTGGAGGGACTGTAAGAATTTTTTCAAAAAGCTTCAACCCCGGAATTTTCATCAGTACATTAATGTACTTTCAAATATTCTGAAGTGTCCTAGTTAGGACAACTGAGACCAGTTCATCATGGTATGGGTGTAACCCAAAACTGTGTATTCTATAGTAGCCTTCCATACAATTTCCCAGAAATTGTTAGCAGTAGAGGCCTGCGAGATAGGAAGA
The DNA here is from genome assembly GCF_001715985.3 of Manacus vitellinus. Classification (NCBI taxonomy): domain Eukaryota; kingdom Metazoa; phylum Chordata; class Aves; order Passeriformes; family Pipridae; genus Manacus; species Manacus vitellinus. The sequence continues at coordinate 4,073,193 of NW_021940917.1, read as the reverse complement.
TGTTCCTGTCCTCATACCCTTTTATGGAATTCCCCGCTCTGAGGGAAGGATTGATCATTCCTGCCTGACCTGAAGAATATATAAACTTGGAGTTTTGGAACCTTTTTACCACTCGTGGGATCCAGAGGAAGACTGCAGCTCACCGCTCTCAACCAGACTGAAACCAGCACCCTCAACCGGACTGCAACCACCACTCTTGACCAGACTGCAACAGCACTCTCACCAACAGGTTTTCCCCTCACTTTTTCCTTTGGACTCAGGGGGCCCAAAGAACACCACTCTGTTCATGCCCCAAGGTGCTGGGTTATATATTTGAGTTTT